>NC_084557.2:53470691-53623191 GCF_033978685.3 Nerophis lumbriciformis
ATGTGTGCTTACGGACTGTATCCCTTGCAGACTGTATTGATATATATTGATATATAATGTAGGAACCACAATATTAATAACACAAAGAAACAATGGTAAATGGTGGAGGGAGGTTTTTTGGGTTGGTGCACTAATTGTAAGTGTATCTTGTGTTTTTTATGTTGATTTAATAAAAAAATAAAAAAAATAAAAAAAATGAAAACCGATACCGATAATAATAAAAACGATACCGATAATTTCTGATATTATATTTTAAAGCATTTATCGGACATCTCTAATATAAATATCATATATATATATATATATATATATATATATATATATATATATATATATATATATATATATATATATATACATATATATATATATATATTAGGGCTGCAACAACTAATCGATTAAATCGATTATAAAAACAGTTGGCGATTAATTTAGTCATCGATTGGCTACTTTTTATTGATTTATTTTTTTATATTTTTTTAATTTATTTTTTAATAAACCTTTATTTATAAACTGCAACATATACAAACAGGGTTAGGGTTAGGGTTAACCCTGAGAAACAATAATCAAAATAAGTATGGTGCCAGTATGCTGTTTTTTTTCAATATAATACTGCGAAGGATAGAAATGTAGTTTGTCTCTTTTATCCGATTATTAATCGATTAATCGAAGGAATAATCGACAGATTAATCGATTATCAAATTAGTTGTTAGTTGCAGCCCAATAAATAATTATATATATAAATATTTATATAATACAGTAATGAAAACACAGTTGTTCTTCTAACTGTACTGTACTTGCTGCTTACTTTAAAAAAACAAAAAAACACTTACCTTTCACTATTTGAGTAGCTTTTGTTCTGCCATTTGAGTCCTGGCGAGCCATCTCTGAATCCGGGGAACATATCCTTCTCGGATTTGTTGAAAACATTCGCAAATGAGAAGGGGATATTTCTTGCAGCTATCAGCATAGCCATCTTTGTCTCGGCATAAGTTACACCCTCGGCTCTCCATTTAGCCAGGTGGCCCATAATACTGGACTGGTGCTTCTCTGACCGTTCATGAGGGACTATATCCACTCTTCCACCGTGTTACGGCTTATAGATACACCGATGGATAACAGAGACATATATAATAGTAGCGACACCCGAAGAATATCTATTAGTCGAATTAAAAGTCTAAATGTCTAAATTAAATGTATATTAGTGTCAAATGACATGTCTAAATGTCTAAATTAAATGTCTATTAGTGTCTATTAGTGTCAAATTACATGTCTAAATGTCTAAATTAAATGTCTATTAGTCGAATTAAAAGTCTAAATGTCTAAATTAAATGTATATTAGTGTCAAATGACATGTCTAAATGTCTAAATTAAATGTCTATTAGTCGAATTACAAGTCTAAATGTCTAAATTAAATGTATATTAGTGTCTATTAGTGTCAAATTACATGTCTAAATGTCTAAATTTAATGTCTATTAGTGTCTATTAGTGTCAAATTAAATGTCTAAATGTCTAAATTAAATGTCTATTAGTGTCTATTAGTGTCAAATTACATGTCTAAATGTCTAAATTAAATGTCTATTAGTGTCAAATTACATGTCTAAATGTCTAAATGAAATGTCTATTAGTGTCAAATTACATGTCTAAATGTCTAAATTAAATGTCTATTAGTGTCAAATTACATGTCTAAATGTCTAAATTAAATGTCTATTAGTCAAATGACATGTCTAAATGTCTAAATTAAATGTCTATTAGTCAAAATACATCTCTAAATGTCAAAATTAAATATATATTAGTGTCTATTAGTGTCAAATTACATGTCTAAATGTCTAAATCAAATGTCTATTAGTGTCAAATTACATGTCTAAATGTCTAAATTAAATGTCTATTAGTGTCTATTAGTGTCAAATTACATGTCTAAATGTCTAAATTAAATGTCTATTAGTGTCTATTAGTGTCAAATTACATGTCTAAATGTCTAAATTAAATGTCTATTAGTGTCTATTAGTGTCAAATTACATGTCTAAATGTCTAAATTAAATGTCTATTAGTGTCTATTAGTGTCAAATGACATGTCTAAATGTCTAAATTAAATGTCTATTAGTGTCTATTAGTGTCAAATTACATGTCTAAATGTCTAAATTAAATGTCTATTAGTGTCTATTAGTGTCAAATTACATGTCTAAATGTCTAAATTAAATGTCTATTAGTCGAATTAAAAGTCTAAATGTCTAAATTAAATGTATATTAGTGTCAAATGACATGTCTAAATGTCTAAATTAAATGTCTATTAGTCGAATTACAAGTCTAAATGTCTAAATTAAATGTATATTAGTGTCTATTAGTGTCAAATTACATGTCTAAATGTCTAAATTTAATGTCTATTAGTGTCTATTAGTGTCAAATTAAATGTCTAAATGTCTAAATTAAATGTCTATTAGTGTCTATTAGTGTCAAATTACATGTCTAAATGTCTAAATTAAATGTCTATTAGTGTCAAATTACATGTCTAAATGTCTAAATGAAATGTCTATTAGTGTCAAATTACATGTCTAAATGTCTAAATCAAATGTCTATTAGTGTCAAATTACATGTCTAAATGTCTAAATTAAATGTCTATTAGTGTCTATTAGTGTCAAATTAAATGTCTAAATGTCTAAATTAAATGTCTATTAGTGTCTATTAGTGTCAAATTACATGTCTAAATGTCTAAATTAAATGTCTATTAGTGTCAAATTACATGTCTAAATGTCTAAATGAAATGTCTATTAGTGTCAAATTACATGTCTAAATGTCTAAATTAAATGTCTATTAGTGTCAAATGACATGTCTAAATGTCTAAATTAAATGTCTATTAGTCAAATGACATGTCTAAATGTCTAAATTAAATGTCTATTAGTCAAAATACATCTCTAAATGTCAAAATTAAATATATATTAGTGTCTATTAGTGTCAAATTACATGTCTAAATGTCTAAATCAAATGTCTATTAGTGTCAAATTACATGTCTAAATGTCTAAATTAAATGTCTATTAGTGTCTATTAGTGTCAAATGACATGTCTAAATGTCTAAATTAAATGTCTATTAGTGTCTATTAGTGTCAAATTACATGTCTAAATGTCTAAATTAAATGTCTATTAGTGTCTATTAGTGTCAAATTACATGTCTAAATGTCTAAATTAAATGTCTATTAGTCAAATTAAATGTCTAAATGTCTAAATTAAATGTCTATTAGTCAAATGACATATATAATAGTAGCAACACCCGGAGAACTTGGGTGTGTTTGTTACACACTGCACTACAGAGGAGCCTTTTGATGCTATAAGCCCAAGCACGCACTATTTTGTGGACGCTGTCTGCTCCACACTTCCCGCCAGTGTTTTTCTGGGTTTCGGTTTGTTTTCTCCATCGTCTGTCCGGGGCAGAAAAAAGTTGTGTTTTGCCTCCAGTCAAATGTGGGGCTTGCATGAGTGCTTGGGTGAGCTGCGGTTCAGTAAGAAGAAATGTTCAAAGGCGAAGCGAGATGACAGTAGAAAAAAGGTGAAGTGACGTTTGTGTACAGAGACCACGTACGTCTTGGCGAGTACTTTCCAAAGGGGGGACTTTTATTTAGCACGACTGACGAGACAAAGTATCAGTGCAGCACTCCAAAGAACAATGAAACATTCCTGCTGCGGAAACATCCTGGACCACGTCGCCGCCTGTGAAAGACAACGGACCGGCAACAAAAAAAACCCCAAAACAACAGTTAAATAGAGCCAAAGTGTTGGATTGTGACATTTTCAAGAGAGACGATGAGGTGGGCGGGGCTTCTTAGGCGGCGCTCACACCGGCGATCCGGACCACAATTAGAAAAAAAAACGACACTTCAGACTGGTGTTTTTGTCATGTGACCAAAGGCTGGGCAGTAACTAAGGAAGGGGTTCATCATTTTGCAACGCAGTCTGCTGAAAATGATGGAAAGCGCCACTCTACATAGCAACCGATGCCGTGGTCAAAGTTAAAATTGCCACAAAGCACATTTTAAGTTATTCGATACGCTACCGCCTACTGAATTTGTCACGTTTCAAGTGTCGGGTAAACCGTGACCCTTCCTACTGCAAACTGCACATAAGGTATAGACTTATTACGTGACTCAGTTGGACAACTAGCAGCAGTGGACATTTGTTTTTTGGTCTTTTTGCCAGCTAAACATTTATAAAACTAAAAGATGGTGCAAAAAGTTGATTTACTTCCATTAATGAGATGAAATTAATACGTGACAAAACATGCAACTCAAGATATTTCAAGGCATCTTTTTGATGATTATGGTTTTTGCGGCTTGGAAAAAAAAAAGCTCAAATTGAAAATCTCGGAACATTTTGGGTCGTCGAAAACGGTAAAGTGTGATCGTTAAGTGACAGATGAGGAGTTTATGTCACTCGTTAGTTTCACGTATGAAGTTGGATCGCTGCCATGAATGGACTATTGCGCAATTGACCTAATAAGAACCTATTCTCCGCCCATTTTGTGCCCAGCGTCATTGTGGGCGGGGCCAATTGATAGTTTAGTCAGCAGAGTTAGCATCTGTGCTAATTACTACCTTGTGTGCGTTTTAAATGTTTTTTTTTTAGCCTTTTAAAAGCATTTTTTTCCGAGTTTTGCTCGCTCAATATGAGTCCGAAGAAAGTTTGAAATATCCGTGGAGTATCGACAGCGTCGTCGACACTGCCTCCTAGCCGCCTCCCCCTTTTTTTTCGGCTGCACGCCAAGTAGATTAACCAACACGGTATAACTCATTTCTTTCTCATTTGCAGTCAGTGTAGTGAGCTGGTTGTTAAAAGTTAAGGAGTTTTGTCACTTGAAACTGTGAGTGCGCCACAGGGCTAGTGACTCTGTGTGCGTGTCGGCAGGGCAGCCGCATGTGCTTCAGCTAGTTGTTGTTGGCCTTTTGGTATTAAATAGAACGTTGATCCAACTTTTTAGGGCCCGCATGGCCCATTGCATAAGGACTCCCAAAGGGAGTCCTTATGCAATGGGACATAAGGACCTATTGAATTTGTAAGGTTTTATTATTAGGGCCCGCATGGCCCATTGTATAAGGACTCCCAAAGGGAGTCCTTATGCAATGGGACATAAGGACCTATTTAATTTGTAAGGTTTTATTATTCTTTATTATTATTATACCGACCGCCTCTTTGAGCTGTAATTTGACCCACTTAATTAGGGCCCGCATGGCCCAATGTATAAGGACTCCCAAAGGGAGTCCTTATGCAATGGGACATAAGGACCTATTGAATTTGTAAGGTTTTATTATTAGGGCCCGCATGGCCCATTGTATAAGGACTCCCAAAGGGAGTCCTTATGCAATGGGACATAAGGACCTATTTAATTTGTAAGGTTTTATTATTCTTTATTATTATTATACCGACCGCCTCTTTGAGCTGTAATTTGACCCACTTAATTAGGGCCCGCATGGCCCATTGTATAAGGACTCCCAAAGGGAGTCCTTATGCAATGGGACATAAGGACCTATTGAATTTGTAAGGTTTTATTATTAGGGCCCGCATGGCCCATTGTATAAGGACTCCCAAAGGGAGTCCTTATGCAATGGGACATAAGGACCTATTGAATTTGTAAGGTTTTATTATTCTTTATTATTATTATACCGACCGCCTCTTTGAGCTGTAATTTGACCCACTTAATTAGGGCCCGCATGGCCCATTGCATAAGGACTCCCAAAGGGAGTCCTTATGCAATGGGACATAAGGACCTATTGAATTTGTAAGGTTTTATTATTCTTTATTATTATTATACCGACCGCCTCTTTGAGCTGTAATTTGACCCACTTAACATGCTTCAAAACTCACCATATTTGACCCACACATCAGGACCTGCGAAAATTGCCTTTTAATAAAAAAACCGAACCCCAAAACTCAAAATTGCGCTCTAGCGCCCCCTAGAAAAAAAAAACCTAGACTGCCTGTAACTCCCACTAGGAAGGTCGGAGAGACATGAAACAAAAACCTCTATGTAGGTCTGACTCAGACCTAGATTTCATAATAGTACATCCTCGGGCTAAAATCAACAGGAAGTTGGCAATTCCCCCTTCAAGACAAAAAAGTACTAAAAACAGTCACTTTTGCCTCTTTGAGCTGTAATTTGACCCCCTTAACATGCTCCAAAACTCACCAAACTGAACGCACACATCAGGACTGGCTAAAATTGCGATGTAATGAAAAAACCGAACCCCAAATCTCAAAATTGTGCTCTGCCGCAATTTTTTAATAAAACGCAGAAAAAACTGCTCCTCGGAAGAAAAAAAATGACAAAACTGCCTGTAACTCCCACTGGGAAGGTCGGAGAGACATGAAACAAAAACCTCTATGTAGGTCTGACTCAGACCTAGTTTTCATAATAGTACATCCTCGGGCTAAAATCAACAGGAAGTTGGCAATTCCCCCTTCAAGACAAAAAAGTACTAAAAACAGTCACTTTTGTCTCTTTGAGCTGTAATTTGACCCCCTTAACATGCTTCAAAACTCACCAAACTGAACGCACACATCAGGACTGGCAAAAATTGCGATCTAATAAAAAAACCTAACCTCAAATTTAAAAATTGCGCTCTAGAGCAATTTTTGAATAAAACGGAGAAAAAACTGCTCCTCGGAAGAAAAAAATGACAAAACTGCCTGTAACTCCCACTGGGAAGGTCGGAGAGACATGAAACAAAAACCTCTATGTAGGTCTGACTCAGACCTAGATTTCATAATAGTACATCTTCGGGCTAAAATCAACAGGAAGTTGGCAATTCCCCCTTCAAGACAAAAAAGTACTAAAAACAGTCACTTTTGTCTCTTTGAGCTGTAATTTGACCCCCTTAACATGCTTCAAAACTCACCAAACTGAACACACACATCAGGACTGGCAAAAATTGCGATGTAATGAAAGAACTGAACCCCAAATCTCAAAATTGTGCTCTGCCGCAATTTTTTAATAAAACGCAGAAAAAACTGCTCCTCGGAAGAAAAAAAAATGACAAAACTGCCTGTAACTCCCACTAGGAAGGTCGGAGAGACATGAAACAAAAACCTCTATGTAGGTCTGACTCAGACCTACATTTCATAATAGTACATCCTCGGGCTAAAATCAACAGGAAGTTGGCAATTCCCTCTTCAAGACAAAAAAGTACTAAAAACAGTCACTTTTGTCTCTTTGAGCTGTAATTTGACCCCCTTAACATGCTTCAAAACTCACCAAACTGAACGCACACATCAGGACTGGCAAAAATTGCGATCTAATAAAAAAACCTAACCCCAAATTCAAAAATTGCGCTCTAGAGCAATTTTTGAATAAAACGGAGAAAAAACTGCTCCTCGGAAGAAAAAAATGACAAAACTGCCTGTAACTCCCACTGGGAAGGTCGGAGAGACATGAAACAAAAACCTCTATGTAGGTCTAACTTAGACCTACATTTCATAAATTGACAACCCCCAGCAAAAATCTACAGGAAGTTTGCTATTCCCCCTTCAAAACAACATTTTTGTAAAAACAGGTCACCTTTCTTCAAACATTATCTCCTCTGAGCGTGTTTGTCGTTTCGGCTTCAAACTAACACAGGAGAGAGATGGAACCCTTTTGATTAAAAGTTATCGAAAGAGTTTTAATACCGGCTCCGGTTTTGATTTTATGACCCTTCAAAGAGCCGCTGCGCTGATGCTGCTGTTTTTTCAAGAAGGCTGCTTAAAAGCAGGAAGCACCAACGTGCCCACACAATGCAGACAAGGTAGGTACACTACACAAAAGTATTGGGACAATTCGGACTAAAAGTAGACAAAAGTATTGGGACACTTATGACTACCACTGAACAAAAGTATTGGGACACATAGCACGAAAACTGGACAAAAGTATTGGGACACTTGGGACTACAACTTGACAAAAGTATTGGGACACTTATGACTACCACTGGACAAAAGTATTGGGACACTTACGCCTAAACGTGACAAAAGTATTGGGACACTTAGGACTACCTCTGGACAAAAGTATTGGGACACCTACACTGGACAAAAGTATTGGGACACTTAGGACTACAACTTGACAAAAGTATTGGGACACTTGGGACTAAAACTGGACAAAAGTATTGGGACACTTGGGACTAAAAGTAGACAAAAGTATTGGGACACTTGGGACTAAAACTGGACAAAAGTATTGGGACACTTATGACTACCACTAGACAAAAGTATTGGGACACTTAAACTAGACAAAAGTATTGGGACACTTAGGACTAAAACTGGACAAAAGTTTTGGGACACTTAGGACCAGAAATTGACTTAAGTATTGGGATACTTAGGACTACAACTTGACATAAGTATTGGGCCACTTGGGACTAAAACTGGACAAAAGTATTGGGACACTTAGGACTACAACTTGACAAAAGTATTGGGACACTTGACTTCAACTTGACATAAGTATTGGGACACTTCAGATTACCACTGGACAAAAGTATTGGGACACTTAGGACTAAAGCTGGACACTAACACTTGACAAAAGTAATGGGACACTTAGGACGAAAACTGGACAAAAGTATTGGGACACTTAGGACTAAAGTTTTGGGACACTTCCGACTACCACTAGACAAAAGTATTGGGACACTTAAGACTAAAACTGGACAAAAGTATTGGGACACTTAGGACTACCACTGGACAAAAGTATTGGGACACCTTTACTGGACAAAAGTATTGGGACACTTAGGACTACAACTTGACAAAATTATTGGGACACTTAGGACTAAAACTGAAAAAAGTATTGGGACACTTAGGACTACAACTTGACAAAAGTATTGGGACACTTAGGACTACAACTTGACAAAAGTATTGGGACACTTAGGACTACCACTGGACAAAAGTATTGGGACACTTACACTGGATAAAAGTATTGGGACACTTACGCCTAAACTTGACAAAAGTATTGGGACACATAGGACTACAACTTGACAAAAGTATTGGGACACTTAGGACTACAACTGGACAAAGGTATTGGGACACTTAGGACTACCACTGGACAAAAGTATTGGGACACCTACACTGGCCAAAAGTATTGGGACACTTAGGACTACAACTTGACAAAAGTATTGGGACACTTAGGACTACAACTTGACAAAAGTATTGGGACACTTAGGACTACCACTGGACACAAGTATTGGGACACTTACACTGGACAAAAGTATTGGGACACTTGGGACTAAAACTGGACAAAAGTATTGGGACACTTAGGACTACAACTTGACAAAAGTATTGGGACACTTAGGACTACCACTGGACACAAGTATTGGGACACTTACACTGGACAAAAGTATTGGGACACTTGGGACTAAAACTGGACAAAAGTATTGGGACACTTAGGACTACAACTTGACAAAAGTATTGGGACACTTAGGACTACAACTGGACAAAAGTATTGGGACACTTAGGACTACCACTGGACAAAAGTATTGGGACACCTACACTGGCCAAAAGTATTGGGACACTTAGGACTACAACTTGACAAAAGTATTGGGACACTTAGGACTACAACTTGACAAAAGTATTGGGACACTTAGGACTACAACTTGACAAAAGTATTGGGACACTTGACTTCAACTTGACATAAGTATTGGGACACTTCAGATTACCACTGGACAAAAGTATTGGGACACTTAGGACTAAAGCTGGACACTAACACTTGACAAAAGTAATGGGACACTTAGGACGAAAACTGGACAAAAGTATTGGGACACTTAGGACTAAAGTTTTGGGACACTTCCGACTACCACTAGACAAAAGTATTGGGACACTTAGGACTAAAACTGGACAAAAGTATTGGGACACTTAGGACTACCACTGGACAAAAGTATTGGTACACCTATACTGGACAAAAGTATTGGGACACTTAGGACTACAACTTGACAAAATTATTGGGACACTTAGGACTAAAACTGAACAAAAGTATTGGGACACTTAGGACTACAACTTGACAAAAGTATTGGGACACTTAGGACTACAACTTGACAAAAGTATTGGGACACTTAGGACTACCACTGGACAAAAGTATTGGGACACTTACACTGGATAAAAGTATTGGGACACTTACGCCTAAACTTGACAAAAGTATTGGGACACTTAGGACTACAACTTGACAAAAGTATTGGGACATTTAGGACTACAACTGGACAAAAGTATTGGGACACTTAGGACTACCACTGGACAAAAGTATTGGGACACCTACACTGGCCAAAAGTATTGGGACACTTAGGACTACAACTTGACAAAAGTATTGGGAAACTTAGGACTACAACTTGACAAAAGTATTGGGACACTTAGGACTACCACTTGACAAAAGTATTGGGACACTTACACTAGACAAAAGTATTGGGACACTTAGGACTAAAACTGGACACAAGTTTTGGGACACTTCGGCCCAGAAATTGACTAAAGTATTGGGATACTTAGGACTACAACTTGACATAAGTATTGGGCCACTTGGGACTAAAACTGGACAAAAGTATTTGGGACACTTAGGACTAAAACTGGACAAAAGTATTGGGACACTTAGGACTACAACTTGACAAAAGTATTGGGACACTTGACTTTAACTTGACATAAGTATTGGGACACTTCAGATTACCACTGGACAAAAGTATTGGGACACTTAGGACTAAAGCTGGACACTAACACTTGACAAAAGTAATGGGACACTTAGGACGAAAACTGGACAAAAGTATTGGGACACTTAGGACTAAAGTTTTGGGACATTTCCGACTACCACTAGACAAAAGTATTGGGACACTTAGGACTAAAACTGGACAAAAGTATTGGGACACTTAGGACTACCACTGGACAAAAGTATTGGGACACTTACACTGGATAAAAGTATTGGGACACTTACGCCTAAACTTGACAAAAGTATTGGGACACTTAGGACTACAACTTGACAAAAGTATTGGGACACTTGGGACTACAACTGGACAAAAGTATTGGGACACTTAGGACTACCACTGGACAAAAGTATTGGGACACCTACACTGGCCAAAAGTATAGGGACACTTAGGACTACAACTTGACAAAAGTATTGGGACACTTAGGATTACCACTGGACACAAGTATTGGGACACTTACACTGGACAAAAGTATTGGGACACTTGGGACTAAAACTGGACAAAAGTATTGGGACACTTAGGACTAGCACCTGCCAAATACGCGGGCCCGACCAACGCTGCTTGCAGCTTTAATTTTATTTGATTTTGTGCGTGGCATATATTTGCCGTGCGCAGAGGACGCTTGAGCGGTGCGCAATTGCACAGGCGCGCACCTTAGAGGGAACGTTGCTCCTGAGTTAATGTCGCTGATCAATTTGGATGCGTAGAATAGGGCTAATTTGTAACTCTGACAAAATTAAAAAATTAAAAAATCCACATGTGAGAAGGCTTTTCCTGCCATGACAAAAAGACCAGTGTGTTGGAATCCCGGGTGTGAACGCAGCCTTGAGGCCAGGCAGGCTTCAGTCAGAGTTCCTAAAGTACTTTCCTTACACTTAGTACAAAAAAAAAAAAAGACATCTCTACCCGTTAGTGCTTTGTTTTTTGTTTTTAAAGATACTATTACATAAATAAACATTTCATTTTTCAGTGTTCACAACAGACAAGTTCCAGTGTGACTGGAAGACTAACATTAACTCCACCGTGTTCCAGTTGGCAGCAACAAGAGTTTTTTTGGTCCACCTTGCAGAGAATGTTTGAGTCCTGCGACGTTTTTTGTTTTTTTATTGTCTCGTGACGCCACCGCGTACATCCTCGCGTCCTGTTGGGGGTGGGTGCGGGGTGGTATCTCCGACTGGTGTTTGTTTCCGATTGTGGTGTGCAAAACGGTGCAGTGAAGAGCTGAGGTGGCCCCTCCTCCTCCTCCTCCTCCTGGTGTCCTACTTGCAGGTGAAGACCTCGGTCCGCTCGCTGCAGGTGTTGCACTTGACGAAGCAGCACCACTGGAACTTGCAGTTGCACTGCCACACTTTGGTATACTGGTGCGTGTTGTAGCCCCGCCCGCAGCACATCAGGTCGCAGCCGTCCGTGTGCGGCGAGGTGCGGTTGCAGAGGCGGCCCCGCGTGCCCACGCTGCCCGTGGCCGCGTCCTCCTCGCAGTAGTTGGGCGACCTCTCGATGAAAACGAGGTCCGTGTCCATGGGCTTGCGGTAGCCCTGAGTCTGCTTCACCTTCAGGTGTGTGGGCTGGCGCAGGCGGCTGGCCCGCACCACCTCCACGTGCACCGCCTCCTTGTACTTGTCCTTGAGGACGTAGCCGATCTCCCGGAACTTGGGGAGCGTGGTCCAGCACGTCTTGGTGGTGCAGGAGCCCGACACGCCGTGGCACTTGCACTCCAGCTTCATCCTTTCTTCCAGGACCTGCGGGGGGGGGGGGGGGGGGTCACACACATGACATTTAGACTTCCCCCTGCTTTGCAAACCAAACTTTTTACAAATGTGTCCAGAGAACTTATGAGCATGACACAAATATTTGTTTGCTACACTTTGGAGCGAAGTGGAACTACCACTTCACGAAGGACAAAACCAAACAGCAAAAACACAATGAAGGCTTCACTACACATATTAAATTTAAGTTTGGAGCTTTCATGGACCCACCACTTCATGGCGCACAGCTTTGGAGGCAAACAACAAAAGTAGGCTTTGCTACACGTCTTAAAATAAACCTGTATACATGTTATTTATTTCATTTCAACTTGACCTAACCAGGAACAAACTCCCATTGAGATGAAGTGTCTATTAGTCAAATTAAATGTCTAAATGAATTGTCAATTAGTCAAATTACATGTCTAAATGTCTAAATGTCTAAATTTAATGTCTATTAGTCAAATGACATGTCTAAATGTCTAAATTTAATGTCTATTAGTCAAATTACATGTCTAAATCTCTAAATTAAATGTATATTAGTGTCTATTAGTCAAATTAAATGTCTAAATGTCTAAATGTCTAAATTAAATGTCTATTAATCAAATTACATGTCTAAATGTCTAAATTAAATGTATATAAGTGTCTATTAGTGTCAAATTACATGTCTAAATGTCTAAATTAAATGTATATTAGTGTCTATTAGTGTCAAATGACATGTCTAAATGTCTAAATTAAATGTCTATTAGTGTCTAAATGTCTAAATTAAATGTCTATTAGTCAAATTACATGTGTAAATGTCAAAATTAAATGTATATTAGTGTCTATTAGTGTCAAATTACATGTCTAAATGTCTAAATTAAATATCTATTAGTCGAATTACAAGTCTATATGTCTAAATTAAATGTATATTAGTGTCTATTAGTGTCAAATTACAAGTCTAAATGTCTAAATTAAATGTATATTAGTCAAAATACATCTCTAAATGTCAAAATTAAATGTATATTAGTGTCTATTAGTGTCAAATTACATGTCTAAATGTCTAAATTAAATATCTATTAGTCGAATTACAAGTCTAAATGTCTAAATTAAATGTCTATTAGTCAAAATACATCTCTAAATGTCAAAATTAAATGTATATTAGTGTCTATTAGTGTCAAATGACATGTCTAAATGTCTAAATCAAATGTCTACTAGTGTCTATTAGTTAAATGACATGTCTAAATGTCTAAATTAAATGTCTATTAGTCAAATGACATGTCTAAATGTCTAAATTAAATGTCTATTAGTGTCTATTAGTCAAATGACATGTCTAAATGTCTAAATTAAATGTCTATTAGTCAAATTACATGTCTAAATGTCTAAATTAAATGTATATTAGTGTCTATTAGTGTTAAATTACATGTCTAAATGTCTAAATCAAATGTCTACTAGTGTCTATTAGTCAAATGACATGTCTAAATGTCTAAATTAATTGTATATTAGTGTCTATTAGTGTCAAATGACATGTCTAAATGTCTAAATTAAATGTCTTAGTCAAATTACGTGTCTAAATGTCTAAATGAAATGTATATTAGTGTCTATTAGTCAAATGACATGTCTAAATGTCTAAATTAAATGTATATTAGTGTCAAATCACATGTCTAAATGTCTAAATTAAATGTCTATTAGTTAAATGACATGTCTAAATGTCTAAATTAAATGTCTATTAGTCAAAGGAGTGCTGGCCAAGAGACATCAGTAAAAGACAAAGCTGCATCGTAAACAACAACAAACACATCAATACATTAAAAACAAGACAACTGTCATGATCCGTGGTCGGATCATGTTTTGTTAAGTTATGTTTGGTTAGTTTTGGACTCCTTTTGTTATTACTTGTGCACCTGTGAGTTTGTTTCGTCACCATGGTTACTTGATTTTCACCTGCCTTGCACGCGCACCTGTTTCTCATGAGAGACGCTATTTAAGCCCACCTTTGTTCATCACTCGTTCTGCTTTCTTTGTTTTTGCATCGCGCGACTGCCACGTAAGTTGGTTCTTGTTTCCTAGACTCAGCTAAGTTCCATAGTCTGTGCTAAGTGTTAGCCTTAGCTTCCAGTGCGTTCGGCACCTCTTCCTGTCGGTTTGTTTTCTGTTTTGTACCAGTTTTGTGTTATTTTTCTATTAAATCAAGTCGTCACCTGTAAGTCCTGTCCGGATTCGTCCTTTGCTTCCTGGGAGAACAAAACCCCGCATCACCATGCGCACCACTCGTGACATCAACAAAGTTACCTCTCCTGCTTTCAAATGATTCACAATAGGCTTAAAGAATGAGAAAGATAAAAAAAAATAATACTAATATAAAAATAATAATATATTACATATTCCAAAGACATTTTTGACTATTGTAAAATGAATGACTGCTGTTAACTACCTGGACTCATCGCACGCAGAATGCGCTGACAGAGCACTGTTCAAAATGTCCTTTTCTTCAATCTATGTTGACATTTTCACTCACTGCTGCAGCCTGACACTTTCTGCTCCAAGTTTGACAAACTCCTGTACTTTGCAGGAAAAAAGCTGTGCTTATATATAAAGTCTACTCATTTGACTGCGGACAATTTGCGATAAAAAACAGACAAAAAAAACAATGGTGTTCTCGGCTTTCGTCCGTTCAAATTTCTCACTTGAAACTCAACAGTGACCTTTAAATGACAAAATGTTGACTTCATCCTCAACTGTCGCCAAACTTATATTTGATAGTATTCTTTCATTCATTTGATAAAACAGCTGCTGCACTGGGTCATAAACAGTTCAAACAAAAAGAGGCTTGGAGCGGTGTCGGGTTTGCCCCCCTCTCTGCTTGAAGATTTCGGGTCCTGATAAGGCCCTTCCCGTGGCTGTCCACGATCTGAGAAAACGACACCTCTACGGCGCATTCTATCGCGCACAGTGGAGGTTTACAAGCTGTCCGCCTTTTGCTTGATAAGATCAAAAGACAGCTTTGTAATAAGCACCAGTGGATCGTAACCACAGGCCGCAGGGGAACCTGAACTCAAAGTGGTGTGATAACTTATATACAGTTATTCTGACAAGAACCCACTGGATTAGTCACGACCATGCATGATATGCTGCAAGTAAAACAGACTGCTTTTTTAATAAATACAATTACACCTAGCGATACTTGTTATTGTTTACAAACTCAGGAACAGTACAGTACCACACACACACACACACACACATTCTTGTATTTGTTACCTTCTTGAGGCCACCCTTTCTAGTGTATTTACAACATTAATAATATATACATACTATGCAAATATAAAAAAGCTTGTTGTGAAAAACGAGTTGGAATTTCACAAGAAATAGGTCACAATTTCACAAGTACAACTTTGAATTTTGGCAGTATTGTAATAAAAGTCGTCACTTTACTCAACGCAAGTCAAAATTTTTACAAGAAATATTAAACATTTGTGAAATATGATAATAAAAGTTGGACTTTTACTCATCGCGAGTCAAAATTTGACAAGAAAATGCCTAAAACGTTGGTAATTTTAATGAAAAGAGTCGTAAGTTTACTCGAAAAAAGTCACAATTGTATAAGAAAACTTAAAAATGTTGGCCACATTATAATAACAATCGGAATTTTACTTGGCAAAAGTCATAATTTTACTCCAAAAATGTCACAGTTTTACAAGAACAATATATATGTATATTAGTGTCTAATAGTGTCAAATTACATGTCTAAATGTCTAAATGAAATGTATATTAGTGTCTTTTAGTGTCAAATTACATGTCTAAATGTCTAAATTAAATGTCTGTTAGTGTCTATTAGTCAAATGACATGTCTAAATGTCTAAATTAAATGTCTTAGTCAAATTACATGTCTAAATGTCTAAATTAAATGTCTATTACCGTATTTTCCGCACTATTAGCCGCACCTAAAAACCACAAATTTACTCAAAAGCTGACAGTGCGGCTTATAACCCGGTGCGCTTTATATATGGATTAATATTAAGATTCATTTTCATAAAGTTTCGGTCTCGCAACTACGGTAAACAGCCGCCATCTTTTTTCCCCATAGAACAGGAAGCGCTTCTTCTTCTACTGTAAGCAACCACCCGCCCCCGTAGAAGAAGCGCGCGGATATTACGTTTCATTTCCTTTGTGTGTTTACATCTGTAAAGACCACAAAATGGCTCCTACTAAGCGACAGGTTTCCGGTTCATGAAAAGACGCAATCTCTCCATCCGCACACGGACTACTATTTCACAGCAACTGCCTAAAGACTTTCAAGAAAAGCTGGCTACTTTCCGTGCATATTGTAAAAACAAGATAGCTGAAAAAAAGATCCGGCCAGAGAACATTATCAACATGGACGAGGTTCCACTGACTTTTGATATTCCTGTGAACCGCACTGTGGATACAACGGGAGCACGTACGGTGAATATTCGCACCACAGGGAATGAGAAGTCATCCTTCACTGTGGTTCTAGCTTGCCATGCTAATGGCCAGAAACTTCCACCCATGGTGATATTCAAAAGGAAGACCTTGCCAAAAGAGACCTTTCCAGCCGGCGTCATCATAAAAGCTAACTCGAAGGGATGGATGAAGAAAAGATGAGCGAGTGGTTAAGGTAAGTTTAAGTTTACGCGAAGAGGCCGGGTGGCTTTTTTCACGCAGCTCCGTCCATGTTGATATACGACTCCATGCGCGCCCACATCACGCTGGTTTTTAATATATTATTAAAGTTTGACTGACCTATCTGACTGTTTTTTTGACATTCCTTTAGCGCAGTTAGATGCGGCTTACAACACGGGGCGGCTTATAGGTGGACAAAGTTTTGAAATATGCCGTTCATTGAAGGCGCGGCTTATAACCCAGGGCGCCTTATGGTGCGGAAAATACGGTAGTCAAATTTCATGTTTAAATGTCTAAAATAAAATGTCTATTAGTGTCTATTAGTCAAATGACATGTCTAAATTAATTGTATATTAGTCAAATGACATGTCTAAATGTCTAAATTAAATGTCTTAGTCAAATTACATGTCTAAATGTCAAAATTAAATGTCTATTAGTGTCTATTAGTGTCAAATTAAATGTCTAAATGTCTAAATTAAATGTCTATTAGTCAAATGACATGTCTAAATGTCTAAATTAAATGTATATTAGTGTCTATTAGTCAAATGACATGTCTAAATGTCTAAATTTAATGTCTATTAGTCAAATTACATGTCTAAATGTCACAATTAAATGTATATTAGTGTCTATTAGTGTCAAATGACATGTCTAAATGTCTAAATTAAATGTCTATTAGTCAAATTACATGTCTAAGTGTCAAAATTAAATGTCTATTAGTGTCTATTAGTCAAATTTCATGTTTAAATGTCTAAATTAAATGTCTATTAGTCAAATTACATGTCTAAATGTCTAAATTAAATGTCTATTAGTGTCTATTAGTCAAATGACATGTCTAAATGTCTAAATTAAATGTCTATTAGTCAAATTTCATGTTTAAATGTCTAAATTAAATGTCTATAAGTGTCTATTAGTAAAATGACATGTCTAAATGTCTAAATTAAATGTCTGTTAGTGTCTATTAGTCAAATTAAATGTCTAAATGTCTAAATTAAATGTCTATTAGTCAAATGGCATGTCTAAATGTCTAAATTAAATGTCTTAGTCAAATTACATGTCTAAATGTCTAAATTAAATGTCTATTAGTCAAATTACATGTATAAATGTCTAAATTAAATGTATATTAGTGTCTATTAGTCAAATTTCATGTTTAAATGTCTAAATTAAATGTCTATTAGTCAAATGACATGTCTAAATGTCTGAATTAAATGTCTATTAGTGTCTATTAGTGTCAAATGACATGTCTAAATGTCTAAATTAAATGTCTATTAGTCAAATTACATGTTTAAATGTCTAAATCAAATGTCTGTTAGTGTCTATTAGTCAAATTAAATGTCTAAATGTCTAAATTAAATGTCTATTAGTCAAATGGCATGTCTAAATGTCTAAATTAAATGTCTATTAGTCAAATGGCATGTCTAAATGTCTAAATTTAATGTCTTAGTCAAATTACATGTCTAAATGTCTAAATTAAATGTATATTAGTGTCTATTAGTCAAATTACAAGTCTAAATGTCTAAATTAAATGTATATTAGTGTCTATTAGTGTCAAATGACATGTCTAAATGTCTAAATTAAATGTCTATTAGTCAAATGACATGTCTAAATGTCTAAATTAAATGTCTATTAGTCAAATTACATGTCTAAATGTCTAAATTAAATGTCTATTAGTCAAATTAAATGTCTAAATGTCTAAATTAAATGGAACATTGTGGTTTTTATTTTTATTTTTTGTTTGTGATTGGTTTTTAATCTTCATTATTTACTTCAAGTTATGTCTTTATATATATATATTTATTTGACTTGTTCTATTCATTTTGGCCAATGGGGACAAATTTCAATTTCTTACACACACTTGTTATTTCATATGTTGACCAGAGGGGGAGCACTTCAATGTTTTATACACACCCTCATTTTCACAACAGTTTTTATTTTATTGCCATTTTTTGAGAACGGCTTCACAAACTAGGATCTTTTCTTGGTGCAACATACAACACATACAACACACATAACACACAATAGGTCATAAAATGAGCTGTTTTGATAGATATCACCACAAATGAGACATTGTCTATTACATGCAATGTTATTGATTGATGTCATCACTTCTTCACATCTCCTCATATGGAAGATACTTTTCCTTCTTCATGTCTCAAGAAGGGTAGAAATACAACAACACACACACACACACACACACACACACACACAGACACACACACACACACACACACACACACACACAGAGACACACAGGGTAGTTGTTCAATGATTGTGTGCAGACTTTGGTCGTCGGGTGCTGTCAGGATTCCCAAAAATGTAAAAGACACAAAAAAAGCCAGAAGGAATGTGAATCTCTGTGAGTCGTGACAACAACTAGATGGAAACATCTCCTTACTGTGGCTCCTGACAACAACTAGATGGAAACATCTACTTACTGTGGCTCCTGACAACAACTAGATGGAAACATCTACTTACTGTGGCTCCTGACAACAACTAGATGGAAACATCTACTTACTGTGGCTCCTGACAACAACTAGATGGAAACATCTACTTACTGTGGCTCCTGACAACAACTAGATGGAAACATCTCCTTACAGACTGGCCCTCAAAACACTCTCATCTGTTACACACACCACACACAATATCAATCAATCAGCTCATTTGTCCTGATTCTATAACCTCTGATTCTATAACCTCTGATTCTATAACCACTGATTCTAAGACTGCTGATTCTAAGACTGCTGATTCTATAACCCCTGATTCTAAGACTGCTGATTCTATAACTGCTGATTCTAAGACTGCTGATTCTATGACTGCTGATTCTATAACTGCTGATTCTAAGACTGCTGATTCTATGACTCCTGATTCTAAGACTGCTGATTCTAAGACTGCTGATTCTATAACCCCTGATTCTAAGACTGCTGATTCTATAACCCCTGATTATATGACTGCTGATTCTAAGACTGCTGATTCTAAGACTGTTAATTCTATAACCGCTGATTCTATAACCCCCGATTCTATAACCCCTGATTCTAAGACTGCTGATTCTAAGACTGCTGATTCTATAACCCCTGATTCTAAGACTGCTGATTCTATAACCCCTGATTCTAAGACTGCTGATTCTATAACCCCTGATTCTAAGACTGCTGATTCAAAGACTGCTGATTCTAAGACTGCTGATTCTATAACTGCTGATTCTAAGACTGCTGATTCTATGACTGCTGATTCTATAACTGCTGATTCTAAGACTGCTGATTCTATGACTCCTGATTCTAAGACTGCTGATTCTAAGACTGCTGATTCTATAACCCCTGATTCTAAGACTGCTGATTCTATAACCCCTGATTATATGACTGCTGATTCTAAGACTGCTGATTCTAAGACTGTTAATTCTATAACCGCTGATTCTATAACCCCCGATTCTATAACCCCTGATTCTAAGACTGCTGATTCTAAGACTGCTGATTCTATGACTACTGATTCTAAGACTGCTGATTCTATGACTGCTGATTCTAAGACTGCTGATTCTAAGACTAATGATTCTATAACCCCTGATTCTAAGACTGCTTATTCTATGACTGCTGATTCTATAACTGCTGATTCAAAGACTGTTGATTCTACAACTGCTGATTCTAAGACTGCTGATTCTATGACTGCTGATTCTAAGACTGCTGATTCTATAACCCCTGATTCTAAGACTGCTGATTCTAAGACTGCTGATTCTAGGACTGCTGATTCTAAGAGTGCTGATTGTAAGACTGCTGATTCTAAGACTGCTGATTCTATGACTGCTGATTCAAAGACTGTTGATTCTACAACTGCTGATTCTAAGACTGCTGATTCTATGACTGCTGATTCTAAGACTGCTGATTCTATAACCCCTGATTCTAAGACTGCTGATTCTAAGACTGTTAATTCTATAACCGCTGATTCTATAACCCCTGATTCTATAACCCCTGATTCTAAGACTGCTGATTCTAAGACTGCTGATTCTAAGACTGCTGATTCTATGACTGCTGATTCTAAGACTGCTGATTCTATGACTGCTGATTCTAAGACTGCTGATTCTAAGACTGCTGATTCTATAACCCCTGATTCTATGACTGCTGATTCTAAGACTGCTGATTCTATAACCCCTGATTCTATGACTGCTGATTCTAAGACTGCTGATTCTAAGACTAATGATTCTATAACCCCTGATTCTAAGACTGCTTATTCTATGACTGCTGATTCTATAACTGCTGATTCAAAGACTGTTGATTCTACAACTGCTGATTCTAAGACTGCTGATTCTATGACTGCTGATTCTAAGACTGCTGATTCTATAACCCCTGATTCTAAGACTGCTGATTCAAAGACTGCTGATTCTATGACTGCTGATTCTAAGAGTGCTGATTGTAAGACTGCTGATTCTATGACTGCTGATTCAAAGACTGTTGATTCTACAACTGCTGATTCTAAGACTGCTGATTCTATGACTGCTGATTCTAAGACTGCTGATTCTATAACCCCTGATTCTAAGACTGCTGATTCTAAGACTGTTAATTCTATAACCGCTGATTCTATAACCCCTGATTCTATAACCCCTGATTCTAAGACTGCTGATTCTAAGACTGCTGATTCTAAGACTGCTGATTCTATGACTGCTGATTCTAAGACTGCTGATTCTATGACTGCTGATTCTAAGACTGCTGATTCTAAGACTGCTGATTCTATAACCCCTGATTCTATGACTGCTGATTCTAAGACTGCTGATTCTAAGACTGCTGATTCTATAACCCCTGATTCTATGACTGCTGATTCTAAGACTGCTGATTCTAAGACTGCTGATTCTATAACCCCTGATTCTATGACTGCTGATTCTAAGACTGCTGATTCTAAGACTGCTGATTCTATAACCCCTGATTCTAAGACTGCTGATTCAAAGACTGCTGATTCTAAGACTGCTGATTCTATAACCCCTGATTCTAAGACTGCTGATTCTAAGACTGCTGATTCTATGACTGCTGATTCTAAGACTGCTGATTCTAAGACTGCTGATTATATGATTCCTGATTCTAAGACTGCTGATTCTAAGACTGCTGATTCTATGACTGCTGATTCAAAGACTGCTGATTCTAAGACTGCTGATTCTAAAACTGCTGATTCTAAGACTGTTAATTCTAAGACTGCTGATTCTAAGACTGCTGATTCTATGACTGCTGATTCTAAGACTGCTGATTCTATAACTGCTGATTCTAAGACTGCTGATTCTATAACCCCTGATTCTATGACGGCTGATTCTAAGACTGCTGATTCTAAGACTGCTGATTAGATGATTCCTGATTCTAAGACTGCTGATTCTAAGACTGCTGATTCTATAACCCCTGATTCTAAGACTGCTGATTCTAAGACTGCTGATTCTATGACTGCTGATTCTAAGACTGCTGATTCTAAGACTGCTGATTATATGATTCCTGATTCTAAGACTGCTGATTCTAAGACTGCTGATTCTATGACTGCTGATTCAAAGACTGCTGATTCTAAGACTGCTGATTCTAAGACTGCTGATTCTATAACCTCTAATTCTAAGACTGCTGATTCTATAACCCCTGATTCTAAGACTGCTGATTCTAAGACTGCTGATTCTAAGACCGCAAAGATCTTTTTGTCCATGCAATAACAAACATCCACCAGCAGGGGATTTGTTGCTGGTCAGTTTTTTCAGAGCTTTTTATTTAGCTTATAAAACCATTAGTGCAGTGGTTCTTTCACCAAGTACCACCTCAGAAAACACTTGGCTCTCCAAGTACCACCATAATAACAACATTAAAATACAGTACCGTAGTAGGCCTAAGTACTCATTTAAAAACAATGTAGAGATGTTTATTTAACAAGTATATTTATTAATATGTTTGGCCACTGTAACATTGCACACAGTTTGAACGGTAACACTGTGTTTAAATATTTATTTAGGTGGTTCTTTGGCGTACCACAAGACGGAGCCCGCGTACCAACAGTGGTAAATAAATCACAATTTCAGAATCACTGCGTTAGTGCTTTAACAGAACATGTTCAGTACAGGTTTGTACACTCCTTCTCATTCAATGTGTTGTCTTTATTATCATGACTATTTACATTGTAGATTGTCACATCAAAACTATGAATGAACACATGTGGAGTTATGTTCTTAACAAAAAAAGGTAAAATAACTGAAAACATGTTTTATATTCTAGTTTCTTCGAAATTGCTCTGATTACTGCTTTGGAGCTCAGGGAGAGAATGCCGAGAGTGTGCAAAGCAGTAATCAGAGCAAAGGGTGGCTATTTTGAAGAAACTAGAATATAAAACATGTTTTCAGTTATTTTGTTAAGTACATAACTCCACATGTGTTCCTTCATAGTTTTGATGTGACAATCTACAATGTAAATAGTCATGAAAATAAAGAAATCACATTGAATGAGGAGAAGGTGTCTTCAAACCTTTGGCCTGTACTGTAAGTACATTTTAATGTCTGTATTTTTCACATTTACAAATGACATTCCTCATCAACGCAAGGAATGATACCGTCACACACCTGTATCGTACACAAGTGTGTACACGCAGAGAGCGCGTGCACAAACACGAAAGCAGTTCCAGAGAAGCAAGCCTCCAATTTTAACTTTTTAAGGTCAAGGCAAGTGTTGCCTTAAAGGAGGGCTCATTTTTTAGGGCACCAAGACAAACATTATTTTCTTTCAAGGCAGGATCTATATATATATATATATATATATATATATATATATATATATATATATATATATATATATATATATATATATATATATATATATATATATATATGTCTTAATAAGGTTATCCAAAAAATAGTGCTCGATACCGTAGTAGAGCGCAATATATGTATGTGTGGGAAAAAAATCACAAGACTACTTCATCTCTACAGGCCTGTTTCATGAGGGGGTTCCCTCAATCATCAGGAGATTTTAATGGGAGCATTCACATACCATGGTTTATATAGGGCACAGAGTGGGTGGGTACAGGCTGGCGTAGGGGCGTGGTGATTGGCTCATGTGTTACCTAGGAGGTGTTTCCGTCTGTGGCGGCATGCTGATACAATTTCGCTGCGTTTGTTGAGGGATGACAGGTCTGGACGGTAAATAATAAACAGTTTCTCTTTCAAGCATAGGTTGCATCTTTTATTACCACTATTGTAAGGTGTGCTGGATGCAAGAATTTAAAATCTCCTGATGATTGAGGGAACCCCCTCATGAAACAGGCCTGTAGAGATTAAATAGTCTTGTGATTTTTTTCCCACACATACATATATATATATATATATATATATATATATATATATATATATATATATATATATATATATATATATATATATATATATATATATATACTGTGTATGTAATAATATATATATAAAAATATGTATATATATAAAAATATACAGTATAAATACTGTATACATAAAGTAAATATAAAAAACATATATATATATATTTATATACACAGTATTAAAAAAAAAAAAAAAAAAAAAAAAAAAATATATATATATATATATATATATATATATAAATATTTATATACACAGTATATAGATGAACACAATTTTTGTATATATATATATATATATATATATATACTGTGTATATATATATATGCACTCAGCACTCAGCATCAAGGGTTGGAATTGGGGGTTAAATCACCAAAATGATTCCCGGGCGCGGCCACCGCTGCTGCCCACTGCTCCCCTCACCTCCCAGGGGGTGATCAAGGGTGATGGGTCAAATGCAGAGGATAATCTCGCCACACCTAGTGTGTGTGTGACAATCATTGGTACTTTAACTTTAACTTTTTAACTTTATAATATATATATATATATATATATATATATATACTGTGTATATAATATATATATATATATATATAAAAGACGTATATATATATAAAAATATACAGTATATATACTGTATATATACAGTAAATATAAACAACATATATATATATATATATTTATATACATAGTATTAAAAAAAAAAAATATATATATATATATAATATATATAAAAAAAATATATAAAAACATATATGTATATATATATATAAATATATATATATAAATATTTATATACACAGTATGTAGATGAACACCATTTTTGTATCTATATATATATATATATATATCTATACATATATATATTTTTATTTTTTATTTTATTTTATTTATATATATATATATATATATATATATATATATATATATATATATATATATATATATATATATATATATATAGATACAAAAATTGTGTTCATGTATGAGATCTCAGGCTGCCAATTATGGCCAAAGTAATAATTAAGATTATTGTTATTAATATTGAAATCATGATTACTGATTGTTAGGTAAAGCAGAGTTGGGGTGTGACCGTAATACCATCATGTACTTTGTAATGTCTAACAAAAAGACTAAAGATAAACGTTATCCAAATATTTATAGACAAATATTAGGTTTTTTTATTCTTAAATAACATCAACTGATTCCCGGGCACGGCCACCGCTGCTGCACATCATCATTTTTAAAACCCAAATAGTAATCTGGAAAAAATGAACAAGTTGAAAGGAAAACATAACTTTCTTTGAGCACATCTTCATGTCTTCACCACACAACTAAGTTGTAACACAGACAGTGTTGCTTATCTTTTACTTTGGCTTTTATTTCCTGTCAGCGCTCTTATTTTTCTTCAGTTTCCTGCTTGTCTCCCTTAGCGCTGTTTCCCCTCAGCTGCGACTGATTGCCACCTGGCCACACCTGCTGTCAATCAGTGGCCACACCTGCTGTCAATCAGTGGCCACACCTGCTGTCAATCAGTGGCCACACCTGCTGTCAATCAGTCTGCCTTGCCCTCCAGTCAGAGCAGGAGTATTGTTTGCTGGATGCAGACTGGGACTAGACACACTGGGACTAGGCTAGTGCCATCAGTCAACACACTGGGACTAGACACACTGGGACAAGATACACTGGGACTAGGCTAGTGCCATCAGTCGACAGACTGGGACCAGACACACTAGGACTGGACACACTGGGACAAGATACACTGGGACTAGGCTAGTGCCATCAGTCAACACACTGGGACTAGACACACTGGGACAAGATACACTGGGACTAGGCTAGTGCCATCAGTCGACAGACTGGGACCAGACACACTAGGACTGGACACACTGGGACAAGATACACTGGGACTAGGCTAGTGCCATCAGTCAACACACTGGGACTAGACACACTGGGACAAGATACACTGGGACTAGGCTAGTGCCATCAGTCGACAGACTGGGACCAGACACACTAGGACTGGACACACTGGGACAAGATACACTGGGACTAGGCTAGTGCCATCAGTCGACAGACTGGGACCAGACACACTAGGACTGGACACACTGGGACAAGATACACTGGGACTAGGCTAGTGCCATCAGTCAACACACTGGGACTAAACACACTGGGACTAGGCACACTGGGACTAGGCTAGTGCCATCAGTCAACACACTGGGACTAAACACACTGGGACTAGGCACACTGGGACTAGGCTAGTGCCATCAGTCAACACACTGGGACTAGACACACTGGGACAAGATACACTGGGACTAGGCTCGTGCCATCAGTCAACACACTGGGACTCGGCACACTGGGACTAGGCTAGTGCCATTATTCAACACACTGGGACTAGACACACTGGGACTAGGCTAGTGCCATCATTCAACACACTGGGACGAGACACACTGGGACTAGGCTAGTGCCATCATTCAACACACTGGGACTAGACACACTGGGACAAGATACACTGGGACTAGGCTAGTGCCATCATTCAACACACTGGGACTAGACACACTGGGACTAGGCACACTGGGACTAGGCTCGTGCCATCATTCAACACACTGGGACTAGACACACTGGGACAAGATACACTGGGACTAGGCTAGTGCCATCATTCAACACACTGGGACTAGACACACTGGGACTAGGCACACTGGGACTAGGCTCGTGCCATCATTCAACACACTGGGGCTAGACACACTGGGACTAGGTTAGTGCCATCAGTCGACAGACTGGGACCAGACACACTAGGACTGGACACACTGGGACAAGATACACTGGGACTAGGCTAGTGCCATCAGTCAACACACTGGGACTAAACACACTGGGACTAGGTACACTGGGACTAGGCTAGTGCCATCAGTCAACACACTGGGACTAGACACACTGGGACTAGGCACACTGGGACTAGGCTCGTGCCATCATTCAACACACTGGGGCTAGACACACTGGGACTAGGTTAGTGCCATCAGTCGACAGACTGGGACCAGACACACTAGGACTGGACACACTGGGACAAGATACACTGGGACTAGGCTAGTGCCATCAGTCAACACACTGGGACTAAACACACTGGGACTAGGTACACTGGGACTAGGCTAGTGCCATCAGTCAACACACTGGGACTAAACACACTGGGACTAGGTACACTGGGACTAGGCTAGTGCCATCAGTCAACACACTGGGACTAAACACACTGAGACTAGGAACACTGGGACTAGGCTAGTGCCATCAGTCAACACACTGGGACTAAACACACTGGGACTAGGCTAGTGCCATCAGTCAACACACTGGGACTAGACACACTGGGACTAGGCTAGTGCCATCATTCAACACACTGGGACGAGACACACTGGGACTAGGCTAGTGCCATCAGTCAACACACTGGGACTAAACACACTGGGACTAGGTACACTGAGACTAGGCTAGTGCCATCAGTCAACACACTGGGACTAAACACACTGGGACTAGGCACACTGGGACTAGGCTAGTGCCATCAGTCAACACACTGGGACTAAACACACTGGGACTAGGCACACTGGGACTAGGCTAGTGCCATCATTCAACACACTGGGACTAGACACACTGGGACTAGGCACACTGGGACTAGGCTAGTGCCATCATTCAACACACTCGGACTAGACACACTGGGACTAAACACTGGGACTAGGCTAGTGCCATCATTCAACACACTGGGACTAGGCACACTGGGACTAGGCTAGTGCCATCATTCAACACACTGGGACTAGACACACTGGGACTCGACACACTGGGACTAGACACACTGGGACTAGGCTAGTGCCATCATTCAACACACTCGGACTAGACACACTGGGACTAAACACTGGGACTAGGCTAGTGCCATCATTCAACACACTGGGACTAGGCACACTGGGACTAGGCTAGTGCCATCATTCAACACACTGGGACTAGACTCACTGGGACTCGACACACTGGGACTAGACACACTGGGACTAGGCTAGTGCCATCATTCAACACACTCGGACTAGACACACTGGGACTAAACACTGGGACTAGGCTAGTGCCATCATTCAACACACTGGGACTAAGCACACTGGGACTAGGCTAGTGCCATCATTCAACACACTGGGACTAGACACACTGGGACTAGACACTGACTTGTGACTGAGGTGTGTTGGAGTCGTGCACACAACTGCTCAACTCTGTGTACAAAAAAATAAAAAATAAAAAAACATGAAAAATTCCATGCGTGCAAATTCATTTGTCAACTTAAACTCACACTTCATTTGTCAGCGGAGTGTCATCCCTCACACGCTCCTTGTCAGCCACCGTGACTAATCACACACACACACACACACGCTGGCCGTGGACTTGGCCGGCGCCACGGTGGAAAGAATGGTCAGTAATTGAGCGGAGCCAAAGAAGAGTGTGATGGATCAATCAGCACCTTCTGATCATCAATCACGGCCCTCGCGTCATCACTTGAGCACCCGGGCATGGCCTCCGTCCGGGTCACGTGGTCGCGGTTCATGTCAGGAACACATCTTAGCCACTTAAACCTCTTCCAGTCCGTCTTGTAGTCAAATCAATTCTTTTTTTTTAAATTTGTACCTTTAGTGTCTGTTCCTTAAATTAGCCTAATAAGACTTTATTGAAAATCATTGTGATTTATGACCCTACATTTATCTTCACATCAACTCATTTACTCCTGCCTGGTTTTTAATGAATACTTAGGCCTACTGTATATTTGTGGAGACGGTGCCACAGTTTCCCACGCAAAGCATGCAGCAACAAGTGTGTGTCGATATTAAGACTGGGAAATGTTGGACAGCAAAGCCTCGTTTATGGCTCTTAATTGCTTCCAGGCTTGAATTGATTTCCGCAAACTAGGAATTATTCATTATAAATCAAATATTTTCATAGTAAGAGCATAAAAAAACACTTTTTAAACACGGAGAACCCTTCAGACATGAAATAACGCCAACATAGTCAGAGTTGAAGTTTATTCCAAAATGAGGCTCAGCCAATCAGTGGACACGCACATTCTGATTGGTTTGTTTAGCCATTTCTATGCTTGAAAATAGTCAATTTAATCCAAAAATAAGTAAAAAAAAAAAAAAATTACAAAAAAGTGAAGCCGCAAAATTCGAAGCGTGATATTGTGAGGGACGACTGCGGGGCAGCAGACTGCGGGTTCTTTTGGCTCATGGGACTCCTGAGGCAGCGGACAGGTACCGACAGGCCAAGCGGTGTGCGGCTTCAGCGGTCGCGGAGGCAAAAACTCGGACATGGGAGGAGTTCGGGGAAGCCATGGAAAAAGACTTCCGGACGGCTTCGAAGCAATTCTGGACCACCATCCGCCGCCTCAGGAAGGGGAAGCAGTGCAGTGTCAACACCGTGTATGGTGAGGATGGTGCTCTGCTGACCTCGACTGCGGATGTTGTGGATCGGTGGAGGGAATACTTCGAAGACCTCCTCAATCCTACCAGCACGTCTTCCTATGAGGAAGCAGGGCCTGGGGAATCTGTGGTGGGCTCTCCTATTTCTGGGGCTGAGGTTGCCGAGGTAGTTAAAAAGCTCCTCGGTGGCAAGGCCCCGGGGGGTGGATGAGATCCGCCCGGCGTTCCTTAAGGCTCTGGATGTTGTGGGGCTGTCTTGGTTGACAAGACTCTGCAACATCGCGTGGACATCGGGGGCGGTACCTCTGGATTGGCAGACCGGGGTGGTGGTTCCTCTCTTTAAGAAGGGGAACCGGAGGGTGTGTTCCAACTATCGTGGGATCACACTCCTCAGCCTTCCCGGTAAGGTCTATTCAGGTGTACTGGAGAGGAGGCTACGCCGGATAGTCGAACCTCGGATTCAGGAGGAACAGTGTGGTTTTCGTCCTGGTCGTGGAACTGTGGACCAGCTCTATACTCTCGGCAGGGTCCTTGAGGGTGCATGGGAGTTTGCCCAACCGGTCTACATGTGCTTTGTGGACTTGGAGAAGGCATTCGACCATGTACCCCGGGAAGTCCTGTGGGGCGTGCTCAGAGAGTATGGGGTAACGGACTGTCTTATTGTGGCAGTTCGCTCCCTGTATGATCAGTGTCAGAGCTTGGTCCGCATTGCCGGCAGTAAGTCGGACACGTTTCCAGTGAGGGTTGGACTCCGCCAAGGCTGCCCTTTGTCACCCATTCTGTTCATAACTTTTATGGACAGAATTTCTAGGCGCAGTCAAGGCGTTGAGGGGATCTGGTTTGGTGGCTGCAGGATTAGGTCACTGCTATTTGCAGATGATGTGGTCCTGATGGCTTCCTCCGGCCAAGATCTTCAGCTCTCACTGGATCGGTTCGCAGCCGAGTGTGAAGCGACTGGGATGGGAATCAGCACCTCCAAGTCCGAGTCCATGGTTCTCTCCCGGAAAAGGGTGGAGTGCCATCTCCGGGTTGGGGAGGAGATCTTGCCCCAAGTGGAGGAGTTCAAGTACCTCGGAGTCTTGTTCACGAGTGAGGGAAGAGTGGATCGTGAGATCGACAGGCGGATCGGTGCGGCGTCTTCAGTAATGCGGACGCTGTATTGATCCGTTGTGGTGAAGAAGGAGCTGAGCCGGAAGGCAAAGCTCTCAATTTACCGGTCAATCTACGTTCCCATCCTCACCTATGGTCATGAGCTTTGGGTTATGACCGAAAGGACAAGATCACGGGTACAAGCGGCCGAAATGAGTTTCCTCCGCCGAGTGGCGGGGCTCTCCCTTAGAGATAGGGTGAGAAGCTCTGTCATCCGGGAGGAGCTCAAAGTAAAGCCGCTGCTCCTCCACATGGAGAGGAGCCAGATGAGGTGGTTCGGGCATCTGGTCAGGATGCCACCCGAACGCCTCCCTAGGAAGGTGTTTCGGGCACGTCCGACCGGTAGGAGGCCACGGGGAAGACCCAGGACACGCTGGGAAGACTATCTCTCCCGGCTGGCCTGGGAACGCCTCGGGATCCCCCGGGAGGAGCTGGACGAAGTGGCTGGGGAGAGGGAAGTCTGGGCTTCCCTGCTTAGGCTGCTGCCCCCGCGACCCGACCTCGGATAAGCGGAAGAAGATGGATGGATGGATGGATGGACTGCGGGAAATTTTTTTTAAAATGTTTTGGGATTGCCCGAACCCCAAACAATAACCTCAAAACCATGGCGTTACGCAAACATACTCGCCGTTAAGGGGTTAAAAAATATATATAATTCAGGATAAAGTAGAAAAAATAAAAATGAATGAAAAATGATGTTGCTGCCAATCATGATAGTAATAATCATTATAATAATTAATAATAATAACAATAATGGTTACAATAACATTAATTTAAAAATATGATAATAATACGCTAATTAAAAGGAAAATACATTTAAAAAAGATAATTATTTTAGGGATTTTTTCTATTAAAAACAGTGGATTTATGTGAACATACAGTATGGTATTTAAAGGGTTAAACCCCACACGTTCGTATTTGATATATATTTCAGGCTGAAGTAGAAAAAATAACAATGAATGAAAAATTATGTTGCTGCCAATTATTATAGTAATAATCACAATAATAATTAATAATGATAATAATGGTTACAATAATATTAATAAAAAATGATGATTTTAGGCTAATTAAAGGAAAATAAATCAGAAAAACAATTATTTTAATTTGGGGTTTTTTCAAATAAAAACAGTGGATTTATGTGAACATACAGTATGGTCTTTAAAAGTTTTTAAAGTTCATATTTGATGTGTATTTCAGGCTGAAGTAGAAAAAATAACCATTAATGAAAAATAATGTTGCTGCCAATCATGATAGTAATAATCATGATGATAATAATAATAATAATAATAATAATAATAATAATAATTGTTAAAATAATATTAATAAATAATATGATAATAATACGCTAATTAAAGAAAAATACATTTGAAAAACATTATTATTTTAGGGTTTTTTCTATTAAAAAACAAAGTGGATTTATGTGACCATACAGTATGGTTTTTAAACATTTTTTAAAGTTCATATTTGATATGTATTTCAGGCTGAAGTAGAAAAAATAACCATTAATGAAAAATAATGTTGCTGCCAATCATAATACTAATTATCATAATAATAATTAACAATAATAATGATGGTTAAAATAATATTAATAAACAATATGAAAATAAGCTAAGTAAAGGAAAATACATTTGAGAAACATTATTACTTTAGGGTTATTTTCTATTAAAAAACAGTGGATTTATGTGAACATACAGTATGGTATTTAAAGGGTTAAACCCCACAAGTTCATATTTGATATATATTTCAGGCTGAAGTAGAAAAAATAACAATGAATGAAAAATTATGTTGCTGCCAATCATTATAGTAATAATCATAATAATAATTAATAATAATAATAATGGTTACAATAATATTAATACAAAATTGTGATATTAGGCTAATTAAAGGAAAATAAATCAGAAAAACAATTATTTTAATTTGTTGTTTTTTTCAAATAAAAACAGTGGATTTATGTGAACATACAGTATGGTCTTTAAAAGTTTTTAAAGTTCATATTTGATATGTATTTCAGGCTGAAGTAGAAAAAATAACCATTAATGAAAAATAATGTTGCTGCCAATCATGATAATAATAATAATAATAATAATAATAATAATAATAATAATAATAATAATAATAATAATTGTTAAAATAATATTAATAAATAATATGATAATAATACGCTAATTAAAGAAAAATACATTTGAAAAACATTATTATTTTAGGGTTTTTTCTATTAAAAAACAAAGTGGATTTATGTGACCATACAGTATGGTCTTTAAACGTTTTTAAAGTTCATATTTGATATGTATTTCAGGCTGAAGTAGAAAAAATAACCATTAATGAAAAATAATGTTGCTGCCAATCATAATAGTAATTATCATAATAATAATTAACAATAATAATGATGGTTAAAATAATATTAATAAACAATATGATAATAAGCTAATTAAGGGAAAATACATTTGAAAAACATTACTACTTTAGGGTTATTTTCTATTAAAAACAGTGGATTTATGTGAACATACAGTATGGTATTTAAAGGGTTAAACCCCACAAGTTCATATTTGATATATATTTCAGGCTGAAGTAGAAAAAATAACAATGAATGGAAAATTATGTTGCTGCCAATCATTATAGTAATAATCATAATAATAATTAATAATAATAATAATGGTTACAATAATATTAATAAAAAATTATGATATTAGGCTAATTAAAGGAAAATAAATCAGAAAAACAATTATTTTAATTTGTTTTTTTTTTCAAATAAAAACAGTGGATTTATGTGAACATACAGTATGGTCTTTAAAAGTTTTTAAAGTTCATATTTGATATGTATTTCAGGCTGAAGTAGAAAAAATAACCATTAATGAAAAATAATGTTGCTGCCAATCATGATAGTAATAATCATGATAATAATAATAATAATAATAATAATTGTTAAAATAATATTAATAAATAATATGATGATAATACGCTAATTAAAGAAAAATACATTTGAAAAACATTATTATTTTAGGGTTTTTTCTATTAAAAAACAGGGGATTTGTGTGACCATACAGTATGGTATTTAAACGTTTTTAAAGTTCATATTTGATATGTATTTCAGGCTGAAGTAGAAAAAATAACCATTAATGAAAAATAATGTTGCTGCCAATCATAATAGTAATTATCATAATAATAATTAACAATAATAATGATGGTTAAAATAATATTAATAAACAATATGATAATAATCTAATTAAAGGAAAATAAATTTGAAAAACATTATTACTTTAGGGTTATTTTCTATTAAAAACAGTGGATTTATGTGGACATACAGTATGGTATTTAAAGGGTTAAAACCCACAAGTTCATATTTGATATATATTTCAGGCTGAAGTAGAAAAAATAACAATGAAGGAAAAATTATGTTGCTGCCAATCATTATAGTAATAATCATAATAATAATTAATAATAATAATAATGGTTACAATAATATTAATAAAAAATTGTGATATTAGGCTAATTAAAGGAAAATAAATCAGAAAAACAATTATTTTAATTTTTTTTTTTTTATAATAAAAACAGTGCATTTATGTGAACATACAGTATGGTCTTTAAAAGTTTTTAAAGTTCATATTTGATATGTATTTCAGGCTGAAGTAGAAAAAATAACCATTAATGAAAAATAATGTTGCTGCCAATCATGATAGTAATAATAATAATAATAATAATAATAATAATAATAATAATAATAATAATTGTTAAAATAATATTAATAAATAATATGATAATAATACGCTAATTAAAGAAAAATACATTTGAAAAACATTATTATTTTAAGGTTTTTTCTATTAAAAAACAGTGGATTTGTGTGACCATACAGTATGATCTTTAAACGTTTTTAAAGTTCATTTTTGAGTAGAAAAAAATAACCATTAATGAAAAATAATGTTGCTGCCAATCATAATAGTAGTTATCATAATAATAATTAACAATAATAATGATGGTTAAAATAATATTAATAAACAATATGATAATAAGCTAATTAAAGGAAAACACATTTGAAAAACATTATTACTTTAGGGTTATTTTCTATTAAAAACAGTGGATTTATGTGAACATACAGTATGGTATTTAAAGGGTTAAACCCCACAAGTTGATATTTGATATATATTTCAGGCTGAAGTAGAAAAAATAACAATGAATGAAAAATTATTGTTGCTGACAATCATTATAGTAATAATCATAATAATAATTAATAATAATAATAATAGTTACAATAATATTAATAAAAAATTGTGATATTAGGCTAATTAAAGGAAAATAAATCAGAAAAACAATTATTTTAATTAGTTTTTTTTTCCAAATAAAAACAGTGGATTTATGTGAACATACAATATGGTCTTTAAAAGTTTTTAAAGTTCATATTTGATATGTATTTCAGGCTGAAGTAGAAAAAAATAACCATTAATGAAAAAATGTTGCTGCCAATCATGATAGTAATAATCATGATAATAATAATAATAATAATAATAATAATTGTTAAAATAATATTAATAAATAATATGATAATAATACGCTAATTAAAGAAAAATACATTTGAAAAACATTATTATTTTAGGGTTTTTTCTATCAAAAAACAGTGGATTTGTGTGACCATACAGTATGGTCTTTACACGTTTTTAAAGTTCATATTTGATATGTATTTCAGGCTGAAGTAGAAAAAATAACCATTAATGAAAAATAATGTTGCTGCCAATCATAATAGTAATTATCATAATATGATAATGATGGTTAAAATAATATTAATAAACAATATGATAATAAGCTAATTAAAGGAAAATACATTTGAAAAACATTATTACTTTAGGGTTATTTTCTATTAAAAACAGTGGATTTATGTGAACATACAGTATGGTATTTAAAGGGTTAAACCCCCAAAATTCATATTTGATATATATTTCATGCTGAAGTAGTTACAAAACACATATTTTTGGGAAGCTGCCATTTTTAATGATCAGGGTGAAGATCTTGCTGGCTCTGCATGTAATACAACACTTTCCTTACCTTCCTCCCTGCCTCGTTGTTGTGCAGGTTCATCAGGCGACGCGGCGTCTTCCTGATCTCCCGGGCGTCCACGAAGCGGCGGGAGAACTCGATGCCGTACTTGATGTCGGCGGAGCACCCGCCCCACTTCCAGCCCTCCTCCTGGTTGTAGTAGCCCTGCTTCTCCCGGTCGCAGCCGCATTGGCTCAGGTTGCCCTGGCTGCACGCCGCCGTGATGGCGTGGGCCACGCCCGCCGCCGTGATGGCGTAGGTGAACGCCGCCTCCCGACTGCCTGGAAAGAAGGCGGACATGGATGGTTTCTTAGTCAAACGGCTGGATGACAGGTGAGTGCGTGCACCCGGTCTGACATTTAGCTTGTTCAGAATCTTCTTTTAGTGTCTTTCCAAAAAAAGCAGCCCTCGGTGGACACACTTAAGTAGACGACGGGATGATTAAGCGTCCTTTAAAACTGCATTCTCTGTCCTGACCACAAAGCATTCCTTTGTGATCAGGGAGCTGGGCTGTGGAATGTTTGGTGGAGGTGCTGTCCAAAGTGCTGAATTCCTGGACGGAAGCACCTCCTGTGTGCAGCAACCCTGAACTGAAAACTGTCCCCGTTCAGGTCTGGCTGCCTCAGAGACCACCACGGAGACGCCTCGTAGTCGCCATCCCTGCCAACTTGGGCCTCGGTGTCACAAACACACGTTGCCGAGCTGCAAGATAACGCCATGCTAAAAACAACAACAACAACAAAAACGGACCTCTTTGAAGGAGAAAGTAAATGGTGTCACCTGAACAGCAGTTTCATCACAACATGATTTTCCTTTAAACCACTTTCAAATACACTTGTCGGCACACAGGAATCCTTCACTAATACCCATTTTTAACATATACAGGTAAAAGCCAGTAAATACGAATATTTTGAAAAACTTGATTTATTTCAGTAATTGCATTCAAAAGGTGTAACTTGTACATTATATTTATTCATTGCACACAGACTGATGCATTCAAATGTTTATTTCATTTCATTTTGATGATTTGAAGTGGCAACAAATGAAAATCCAAAATTCCGTGTGTCACAAAATTAGAATATTACTTAAGGCTAATACAAAAAAGGGATTTTTAGAAATGTTGGCCAACTGAAAAGTGTGAAAATGAAAAATATGAGCATGTACAATACTCAATACTTGGTTGGAGCTCCTTTTGCCTCAATTACTGCGTTAATGCGGCGTGGCATGGAGTCGATGAGTTTCTGGCACTGCTCAGGTGTTATGAGAGCCCAGGTTGCTCTGATAGTGGCCTTCAACTCTTCTGCGTTTTTGGGTCTGGCATTCTGCATCTTCCTTTTCACAATACCCCACAGATTTTCTATGGGGCTAAGGTCAGGGGAGTTGGCGGGCCAATTTAGAACAGAAATACCATGGTCCGTAAACCAGGCACGGGTAGATTTTGCGCTGTGTGCAGGCGCCAAGTCCTGGTGGAACTTGAAATCTCCATCTCCATAGAGCAGGTCAGCAGCAGGAAGCATGAAGTGCTCTAAAACTTGCTGGTAGACGGCTGCGTTGACCCTGGATCTCAGGAAACAGAGTGGACCGACACCAGCAGATGACATGGCACCCCAAACCATCACTGATGGTGGAAACTTTACACTAGACTTCAGGCAACGTGGATCCTGTGCCTCTCCTGTCTTCCTCCAGACTCTGGGACCTCGATTTCCAAAGGAAATGCAAAATTTGCATGGTTGGGTGATGGTTTGGGGTGCCATGTCATCTGCTGGTGTCGGTCCACTCTGTTTCCTGAGATCCAGGGTCAACGCAGCCGTCTACCAGCAAGTTTTAGAGCACTTCATGCTTCCTGCTGCTGACCTGCTCTATGGAGATGGAGATTTCAAGTTCCAACAGGACTTGGCGCCTGCACACAGCGCAAAATCTACCCGTGCCTGGTTTACGGACCATGGTATTTCTGTTCTAAATTGGCCCGCCAACTCCCCTGACCTTAGCCCCATAGAAAATCTGTGGGGTATTGTGAAAAGGAAGATGCAGAATGCCAGACCCAAAAACGCAGAAGAGTTGAAGGCCACTATCAGAGCAACCTGGGCTCTCATAACACCTGAGCAGTGCCAGAAACTCATGGACTCCATGCCACGCCGCATTAACGCAGTAATTGAGGCAAAAGGAGCTCCAACCAAGTATTGAGTATTGTACATGCTCATATTTTTCATTTTCATACTTTTCAGTTGGCCAACATTTCTAAAAATCCCTTTTTTGTATTAGCCTTAAGTAATATTCTAATTTTGTGACACACGGAATTTTGGATTTTCATTTGTTGCCACTTCAAATCATCAAAATTAAATGAAATAAACATTTGAATGCATCAGTCTGTGTGCAATGAATAAATATAATGTACAAGTTACACCTTTTGAATGCAATTACTGAAATAAATCAAGTTTTTCAAAATATTCTAATTTACTGGCTTTTACCTGTATATTCAATTGAATAGACTGCAAAGACAAGATATTTCATGTTCACACTGAGAAACTTCATTTTTTTTGGGAAAATAATCATGAACTTAGAATTTAATGGCAGCAACACATTGCAAAAAAGGCATTTTTAGGGCCCGCATGGCCCATTGTATAAGGACTCCCTTTGGGAGTCCTTATACAATGGGACATAAGGACCTATTGAATTTGTAAGGTTGTATTCTTTATTCTTTATTCATTAAACTGTAATTTGACCCACTTAACATGCTTCAAAACTCACCATATTTGACCCACACATCAGGACCTGCGAAAATTGCCTTTTTTTTAAAAACCGAACCACAAAACTCAAAATTGCGCTCTAGCGCCCCCTAGGAAAAAAAACAAACTAGACTGCCTGTAACTCCCACTAGGAAGGTCGGAGAGACATGAAACAAAAACCTATATGTAGGTCTGACTTAGACCTACATTTCATAATAGTACATTCTCGGGCAAAAATCAACAGGAAGTTGGCAATTCCCCCTTCAAGACAAAAAAGTACTAAAAACAGTCACTTTTGCCTCTTTGAGCTGTAATTTGACCCCCTTAGCATGCTTCAAAACTCACCAAACTGAACGCACACATCAGGACTGGCAGAAATTGCGATCTAATAAAAAAACCTAACCCCAAATCTCAAAATTGTGCTCTAGCGCAATTTTTGAATAAAACGCACAAAAAACTGCTCCTCGGATGAAAAAACTGAATTGACAACCCCCAGCAAAAATCAACAGGAAGTTTGCTATTCCCCCTTCAAAACAACATTTTTGTAAAAACCGGTCACTTTCTTCAAAATCTATCTCCTCTGAGCGCGTTTGTCGTTTCGGCTTCAAAGTAACACAGGAGAGAGATTAAACCCTTGTGTATAAAATAACAGAACAGAGTTTTAATACCTGCTCCGGTTTTGATTTTATGACCCTTCAAAGACCCGCTGCGCTGCTGTTTTTTTAAGATGGCTGCTTAAAAGCAGGAAGCACCAGCGTGCCCACACAATGTAGACAAGGTAGGCACACTAGACAAAAGTATTGGGACACTTATGACTACCACCGGACAAAAGTATTGGGACACTTAGGACGACAACTGGACAAAAGTATTGGGACACTTGACTACAACTTGACATAAATATTGGGACACTTCGGATTACCACTGGACAAAAGTATTGGGACACTTAGGACTAAAACTTGACAAAAGTATTGGGCCACTTGGGACTAAAACTTGACAAAAGTATTGGGACACATAGAACTACCACTGGACAAAAGTATTGGGACACTTAGGACTAAAACTGGACAAATGTTTTGGGACACTTAGGACTAAAACTGGACAAAAGTATTGGGACACTTAGGACTAAAACTTGACAAAAGTATTGGGCCACTTGGGACTAAAACTTGACAAAAGTATTGGGACACATAGAACTACCACTGGACAAAAGTATTGGGACACTTAGGACTAAAACTGGACAAATGTTTTGGGACACTTAGGACGACAACTGGACAAAAGTATTGGGACACTTGGGACTAAAACTTGACAAAAGTATTGGGACACTTGACTACAACTTGACATAAATATTGGGACACTTCGGATTAACACTGGACAAAAGTATTGGGACACTTAGGACTAAAACTGGACAAATGTTTTGGGACACTTAGGACGACAACTGGACAAAAGTATTGGGACACTTGGGACTAAAACTTGACAAAAGTATTGGGACACTTGACTACAACTTGACATAAATATTGGGACACTTCGGATTACCACTGGACAAAAGTATTGGGACACTTAGGACTAAAACTTGACAAACGTATTGGGCCACTTGGGACTAAAACTTGACAAAAGTATTGGGACACATAGAACTACCACTGGACAAAAGTATTGGGACACTTAGGACTAAAACTGGACAAATGTTTTGGGACACTTAGGACTAAAACTGGACAAAAGTATTGGGACATTTAGGATTAAAACTTGACAAATTTATTGGGACACTTACTACTAAAACTGGACAAAAGTATTGGGACACTTAGGACTAGCGCCTGCCAAATATGCGGGCCCGACCAATGCTGCTTGCAGCTTTAATTATCACTGTGTTACATGGCCTTTCCTTTTAACAACACTCAGTAAAGGTTTGGGAACTGAGGAGACACATTTTTAAAGTGGAATTATTTCCCATTCTTGCTTGATGTACAGCTTAAGTTGTTCAACAGTCTCCCTTCTCATATTTTAGCCTTCACACATTTCCAATGTCTGGACTACAGGCAGGCCAGTCTGGTACCCGCACTCTTTTACTACGAAGCCACGCTGTTGTAACACCTGGCTTGGCATTGTCTTGCTGAAATAAGCAGGGGCGTCCATGATAACAACATATGTTGCTCCAAAAGCTGTATGTACCTTTCAGCATTAATGGTACCTTCACAGATGTGTAAGTTACCCATGTCTTGGGCACTAATACACCCCCATACCATCACACATGCTGCCTTTTACACTTTGCCCCATAACAATCCAGATGGTTCTTTTCCTCTTTGGTCCGGAGGACACGACGTCCACAGTTTCCAAATTTTGAAATGTGTTTCATGTCTGTGTAATCAAGTTTTGTTTTAAGTCATGTTTTGTTTAGTTATAGGACTCTTTAGTTTCTGTCTTTTCACTCCCTTGTCTTGTTTCCATGATTACCCATTAGTTTCACCTGTTCCACGTTTGGACTCATTGTGCACTCTTGTTTATCACCATAGCAACCCGTTAGTTTTCACCTGTCACGTCACGCACCTGTTTCACGTTTTGAGTCACGCACCTGTTTTCGTTAATCATGTCTGTAGTATTTAAGTTCATTGTTTTCAGTTTGTCGTTCTGACGACATCCCCACATGTATGCTTATGTACACTCTTCATCCTCTAAGATCCTGCTTCATGTCCCATGCCAAAGTAAGTTTTTGTTCCATGTTTATAGTCTTTTTGTTTTTCATAGTTTGTTCTCCGCCATTGTGCGCGTCTTTTGTTTACTTCCTTGTTTTGTAGTTATAGTCTTTAAATAAAAAATGTACTCACATTCCCGTCTCGCCCGAGCCAACTTTCCGTTGCATCCCGGAAATGCTAACACCCAAGACCAAGTCCTGACAATGTGGACTCGTCAGACCACAGAACACTTTTCCACTTTAGATGCGCTCGGGCCCAGCGGAGCGTTTCTGGGTGTTGTTGATAAATGGCTTTCGCTTTCCATAGTAGAGTTTTAACTTGCACTTACAGATGTAGCGACCAACTGTAGTTACTGACAGCGGTTTTCTGAAGCTAATATTTGCAAAAAATAAGAAAGTTTCCCAGTTCGAACGTTAAGTATCTTGTATTTGATTATTGAATATAAGTTTAAAAAATCATTGTATTCTGTTTTTATTTACAAATTACACTACATGCAAATTTCACTTCTTTTGGCTTTTGTACTTTTCTACAGTTTCTATCAAACAATCCATCAAACTAATTAAAGGAGTGGTTTTTTTAACCACTGTGCTGTGAGATACAGTTTGGTGTGCCATGGCAGATTATATCATTTCACCTAATTGGGTTAAAAATATTTTTTGCAAAGCAGTAATTATAGTTTGCAAATAATGTGTCTGTGCTGTCTGGAGCTCGACAGAGTAACCATGTAATACTATTTAATATCAGTAGGTGGCAGCCGGTAGATAATTGCTTTGTAAATGTCGGGAACATGCTTTGTTGACAGCGGTAGGCAGGGTGCAGGTAAAAAGGTATCTAATGCTTAAACCAAAAATAATCAAAAGGCGAGTGCCCCTAAAAAAAGACATTGACGTTTAGGGAAGGCTATGCAGAACGGAACTACAACTGAACTGGCTACAAAGTAAACAAAAACAGAATGCTGGACGACAGCAAAGACTTACTGTGGAGCAAAGACAACGTCCACAATGTACATCCAAACATGACATGACAATCAACAATGTCAACAAAGAAGGATAGCAACAACTTAAATAGTCTAGATTGCTAAAAACAAAGACGATGCGAGGAATAGCGCTCAAAGAAGACATGAAACTGCACATTTTTGGGACTTTTGCAGACTTTTCCGACTTTTATCCCCCCTCCCCGTGGGACTCGGCTGGGTGTGTTATGGACATTTTGGGCATCCCAGCCGGCGGCGGGACTTGAGGGACTCGAACCTGGGTAGGTATTTTGAACATTTTTGGGGACTTTTACCGACTTTTTTCACTTCTCTCCCCCACTTCCCTGGAAAAAAAGTTGGAAAAGTCGGCAAAAGCCTGAAAAATTTTCTAAATACATACCCAGGCCGCGCAAGTCCCAGGATGCCCAAAATGTCCAAACGCGCCCAGCAAAGTCCCACGGGAAGCCGGGGAGAAAAGTGAGAAAAGTGGGTAAAATGTTCAAAAATCACACCCGGGTTCGAGTGCCACAAGTCTTAAGACTGCAGATGTCTTAAGACTTGTGGCACTCCATGTGGGACTTCAACCTGGGTAGGTATTTTGAAAATTTTTCGGACTTTTGCCGACTTTTCCAACTTTTATCCCCCCTCCCCGTGTGACTTTGCTGGGTGCGTTTTGGACATTTTTTGCATCCCGGGACTTGCGCGGCCGGCGGCGGGATTCGTGGGACTGGAACCCGGGGAGGTATTTTGGACAAAATTGGGACTTTTGACCATTTTGGCCGCCTTTTCCCCTCTTCTTCCCCTCCTTCCTGTGCACCATTGCTGGGTGTGTTTTGGACATTTGGACACAAATAGTTGTTTTACTCAATATAGGTCATCAAATCTCAGCAACAAGCTGTAATATCTTACTGAGATCATTTAGGACCAAAACACTTAAAACAAGTAAAACACTCTAACATAAAATCTTATTTATGGCCGCGCAAGTCCCGGGATGCAAAAAATGTCTAAAACGCAACCAGCAAAGTCCCACGGGAAGGCGAGGAGAAAAGTGAGAAAAGTGGGTAAAATGTTCAAAAATCACACCCGGGTTCGAGTGCCACAAGTCTTAAGACTTGTGGCACTCCATGCGGGACTCTAACCTGGGTAGGTTTTTAGAACATTTTTGGGACTTTGGCAGACTTTTCCGACTTTTATCCCCCCTCCCCGTGGGACTCGGCTGGGTATGTTATGGACATTTTGGGCATCCCGGCCGGCGGGGGGACTTGAGGGACTCAAACCTGGGTAGGTATTTTGAACATTTTGGGGGACTTTTACCGACTTTTTTCACTTTTTCTCCCCCACTTCCCTGGAAAAAAAGTTGGAAAAGTCGGCAAAAGCCTGAAAAATTTTCAAAATACCTACCTAGGTTCGAGTCCCACAAGTCCCGCCGCCGGCCGCGCATGTCCCAGGTTGCCCAAAATGCAAAGTCCCACGGGAAGGCAGGGAGAAAAGTGAGAAAAGTGGGTAAAAAGGTTCAAAGATCACACCCGGGTTCGAGTTAAAAGTTAAAGTTAAAGTACCAATGATTGTCACACACACACTAGGTGTGGCGAAATTATTCTCTGCATTTGACCCATCACCCTTGATCACCCCCTGGGAGGTGAGGGGAGCAGTGGGCAGCAGCGGTGGCTGCGCCCGGGAATCATTTTGGTGATTTAACCCCCAATTCCAACCCTTGATGCCGAGTGCCAAGCAGGGAGGTAATGGGTCCCATTTTTAAAGTCTTTGGTATGACTCGGCCGGGATTTGAACTCCCAACCTACCGATCTCAGGACGGACACTCTAACCACTCCAACCTGGGTAGATATTTTGAACATTTTTGGGGACTTTTACCAATTTTTTTTAACTTTTTTTAACTTTTTTTTACTTTTTCTCCCCCACTTCCCTGGAAAAAAAGTTGGAAAAGTCGGCAAAAGTCCGAAAGATTTTCAAAATACCTACCCGGGTTTGAGTCCCACAAGTTTCGCCGCCGGCCGCACAAGTCCCAGGTTGCCCAAAATGCAAAGTCCCACGGGAAGGCGGGGAGAAAAGTGAGAAAAGTGGGTAAAATGTTCAAAATTCACACCCGGGTTCGAGTGCCACAAGTCTTAAGACTTGTGGCACTCCATGTGGGACTCTAACCTGGGTAGGCATTTTTAACATTTTTGGGACTTTTGCAGACTTTTCCAACTTTTATCCCCCCTCCCGATGGGACTCAACTGGGTGTGTTATGGACATTTTGGGCATCCCGGCCGGCGGCGGGACTTGAGGGACTTGAACCTGGGTAGGTATTTTGAACATTTTTGGGGACTTTTACTGACTTTTTTCACTTTTTCTCCCCCACTTCCCTGGAAAAAAAGTTGGAAAAGTCGGCAAAAGCCTGAACATTTTTCAAAATACATACCCAGGTTCGAGTCCCACAAGTCCCGCCGCCGGCCGCGCAAGTCCCAGGTTGCCCAAAATGTCCAAACGCGCCCAGCAGAGTCCCACGGCAAGGCGGGGAGAAAAGTGAGAAAAGTGGGTAGAATGTTCAAAAATCACACCCAGGTTCGAGTGCCACAAGTCCATGTGGGACGCCAACCTGGGTAGGTATTTTTAACATTGTTGGGACTTTTGCCGACTTTTCCAACTTTTATCCCCCCTCCCCGTGGGACTCGGCTGGGTGTGTTATGGACAGTTTGGGCTTGCGCGGCCGGCGGCGGGACTTGAGGGACTGGAACCTGGGTAGGTATTTTGAACATTTTTGGGCACTTTTGCCGACTTTTCTCACTTTTATCCCCCCTCCCCGTGGGACTCGGCTGGGTGTGTTATGGACAGTTTGGGCTTGCGCGGCCGGCGGCGGGACTTGTGGGACTGGAACCTGGGTAGGTATTTTGAACATTTTTGGGCACTTTTGCCGACTTTTCTCACTTTTCTCCGCCACTTCCCGTGGGACTTTGTTGGGTGCGTTTTGGACATTTTTTGCATCCCGGGACTTGCGCGGCCGGCGGCGGAATTCGTGGGACTGGAACCCGGGGAGGTATTTTGGACAAAATTGGGACTTTTGACCATTTTGGCCGCCTTTTCCCCTCTTCTTCCCCACCTTCCTGTCCACCATTGCTGGGTGTGTTTTGGACATTTGGACACAAATAGTTGTTTTACTCAATATAGGTCATCAAATCTCAGCAACAAGCTGTAATATCTTACTGAGATCATTTAGGACCAAAACCCTTAAAACAAGTAAAACACTCTAACATCAAATCTGCTTAGTGAGAAGAATGATCTTATCAGACAGAAAAGAAGCAAATATCAGCCTTATTTGACATATTTCATCTTACTTACAGTTCTCTTTTTGCAGTGCAGTGAGATTATCCAGGCCGCTGCAGTTTTATCAGAACCACGGAGCTTTCCGCAGCATAATAGCGAGCCACAAACAAGACGAGGTCACATGACCCTCCTGGCGGCCTGAAAGGCATCTGGTTTTAAAAGACCTTCCGAAACAGAACCCCGGCCTCCATTCATCCGTTTGTCCCTTCAAAGGGCCTCTTTTCATGCTGCTTGTGTAATCCACGCACTCGCAAAATATTTGTGGAAGAAATGCTTTTTTACTCCCAGCGCATCGGGCCATGGCGGCGTTCCAGGCTGCTTAAATAGCCCGCACGCTCATAAAGTAGCGTCACTGCAGATGTTTTCCATTTCACTTCATTCACCTCTTGTTAAGAGTCGCCTCGGAACGCTCCTCGCCGACCAGAAACAAGCCACCGCTAGTTTCCTATCCCCGTGCGGCGGCTGCAGGACTAATACGCCACCGCAGCTTTGCCCAGTTGGGGACTGACGCACCGGCCTGTGGTCACGCACCCACCCCTTAAACACCACCCCACCTTAAACACCACCCCGCATACACGCACACACACTCGCATTTCCACAAGCACAGTATGTCAATGGACAGAAAGTCAACTTTAGAGTAGTCAATGTACAACTTGTATAGCAGTACTAAAGTTGGGGCATATGGCAAAAAAATTTATGATTTTTTTTCATATCTCCGATCTCGATTATTATCACAATTTTGTTTAATTTTTTAAAATCAAAGCGGCTTGTCACGTGCAGGATAGGGTTGTACGCTATACCAGTACTAGTACAGGTAAAAGCCAGTAAATTAGAATATTTTGAAAAACTTGATGTATTTCAGTAATTGCATTCAAAAGGTGTAACTTGTACATTATATTTATTCATTGCACACAGACTGATGCATTCAAATGTTTATTTCATTTAATTTTGATGATTTGAAGTGGCAACAAATGAAAATCCAAAATTCCGTGTGTCACAAAATTAGAATATTACTTAAGGCTAATACAAAAAAGGGATTTTTAGAAATGTTGGCCAACTGAAAAGTATGAAAATGAAAAATATGAGCATGTACAATACTCAATACTTGGTTGGAGCTCCTTTTGCCTCAATTACTGCGTTAATGCGGCGTGGCATGGAGTCGATGAGTTTCTGGCACTGCTCAGGTGTTATGAGAGCCCAGGTTGCTCTGATAGTGGCCTTCAACTCTTCTGCGTTTTTGGGTCTGGCATTCTGCATCTTCCTTTTCACAATACCCCACAGATTTTCTATGGGGCTAAGGTCAGGGGAGTTGGCGGGCCAATTTAGAACAGAAATACCATGGTCCGTAAACCAGGCACGGGTAGATTTTGCGCTGTGTGCAGGCGCCAAGTCCTGTTGGAACTTGAAATCTCCATCTCCATAGAGCAGGTCAGCAGCAGGAAGCATGAAGTGCTCTAAAACTTGCTGGTAGACGGCTGCGTTGACCCTGGATCTCAGGAAACAGAATGGACCGACACCAGCAGATGACATGGCACCCCAAACCATCACTGATGGTGGAAACTTTACACTAGACTTCAGGCAACGTGGATCCTGTGCCTCTCCTGTCTTCCTCCAGACTCTGGGACCTCGATTTCCAAAGGAAATGCAAAATTTGCTTTCGTCAGAAAACATGACTTTGGACCACTCAGCAGCAGTCCAGCTGGTGTCGGTCCACTCTGTTTCCTGAGATCCAGGGTCAACGCAGCCGTCTACCAGCAAGTTTTAGAGCACTTCATGCTTCCTGCTGCTGACCTGCTCTATGGAGATGGAGATTTCAAGTTCCAACAGGACTTGGCGCCTGCACACAGCGCAAAATCTACCCGTGCCTGGTTTACGGACCATGGTATTTCTGTTCTAAATTGGCCCGCCAACTCCCCTGACCTTAGCCCCATAGAAAATCTGTGGGGTATTGTGAAAAGGAAGATGCAGAATGCCAGACCCAAAAACGCAGAAGAGTTGAAGGCCACTATCAGAGCAACCTGGGCTCTCATAACACCTGAGCAGTGCCAGAAACTCATCGACTCCATGCCACGCCGCATTAACGCAGTAATTGAGGCAAAAGGAGCTCCAACCAAGTATTGAGTATTGTACATGCTCATATTTTTCATTTTCATACTTTTCAGTTGGCCAACATTTCTAAAAATCCCTTTTTTGTATTAGCCTTAAGTAATATTCTAATTTTGTGACACACGGAATTTTGGATTTTCATTTGTTGCCACTTCAAATCATCAAAATTAAATGAAATAAACATTTGAATGCATCAGTCTGTGTGCAATGAATAAATATAATGTACAAGTTACACCTTTTGAATGCAATTACTGAAATAAATCAAGTTTTTCAAAATATTCTAATTTACTGGCTTTTACCTGTATTTGTTCGTCACATGGTGACATTGCTTGTTTTTACGAGCAGAGGAGCATGTTCGGCAGCGCACACACACAGAGTACTTACAAGCAGACACAGTGTGTAGACAGAAAAGGGAGAATGGACGCATTTTGGTGTAAAAAAGTAAAGATAAAGGTGAAGTTATAACACTGAAACTGTCATGACTGGGTCCTGGGTGTGTGCTTTTCCGGGATGCAACGGAAAGTTGGCACGGGCGAGACGGGAATGAAGGTACATGATTTATTTATTATATAAAAAAAAAAGGAATAAATGAAAGCGCGCACAGTGGCGGAGAATAAACTATGAAACCAAAAGACTATAGCAAAAAAGTACAAATGAAAAGCCGCGCACAGTGGCGGAGAACAAACTATGAAACACAAAAAGACTATAAACATGGAACAAAAACTTACTTGGCTTGGACAAAAATAGTTGCATGAAGAATGGACATGGGAAGAAGTGCCAGGCATGGACAGAGCAAAAATGTGGTGAGGTCGTCAAGAAGACAAACTGAAAAACACTGAACTTAAATACTACAGACATGATTAACGAAAACAGGTGCGCAACTCAAGACGTGAAACAGGTGCGTGACGCGACAGGTGAAAACTAATGGGTTGCTATGGTGACAATCAAAAGTGCACAATGAGTCCAAACGTGGAACAGGTGAAACTAATTGGGTAATCATGGAAACAAGACAAGGGAGTGAAAAGACAGAAACTAAAGAGTCCTATAACTAAACAAAACATGACTTAAAACAAAACATGATTACACAGACATGACAGAAACACCCTCAGGAAGAGCTGCTTTAAGACATGGCTAGCCAGCTAGCGGCTAACATCCATCCACAGTGTTTTAGCTGCTTCTAAATCACTAATCCTCTCCACCATGGCGACAAATAAAGTACGTTTCTTACAAGTTTCATTATGACAATCAAACACTTTTATGTTAAAATACTGAACAGGGATGAGGTAAACATCTGTTCAGTATTTTAACATAAAAGTGTTTGATGAAGCACTCAGACCATAGGGGCGGTGCTAAAGTGGAACACAAAATACGAGCGCTGAAATAAAAGAAAATACAAGAAACTAATGATAAGTGTCGTAAGTGCTGTTTTTTTTTTTTTTTTGGAGGACATCCCTTGTCCTTTACCAAACTCGACAATTCAGAGGAAGAGGAAGGGTTAATCATTTTGCAACGCAGTCTGCTGAAAATGATGGAAAGTGCCACTCTACACAGCAACTGACCCTGTTGTCAACGTTGGAATTGCCCCCAAATTTTCCGATATCTGAGATATTCAACACTAATGTGGATACCCCGCTGAATGTGTCACGTTTCATGTGTCAGGTAAACCGTGATGAATGGGGCCGTATGAAACCTCTTCCTACTGTATTTATTTTCCTGTGATTACTGTAAAGAGATGCACATTCGAAACGGGGCAAATCGGTCATGATTTAACCGTGAGGCGTCCTCCCAAACACTTTTATGTTAAAATTAAGGCTGCAGCTAACGATTATTTTTCTATCGATTAATCTATAGATTATTTTTTCGATTAATCGGTTAATCTATAGATTATTTTTTTCGATTAATCTATAGATTATTTTTCCTTTTACCGATTATTTTTTTTATTTAAAATGAAGATGAAAAAAATAAATGTTGGCCAGTTTTTTCAAAAGGCATGACTTTTATTTACAAAAAAAAAAAGTATGGCCACTCAGTCAACATTGACAACAACATGACAAAATATTCTGTAACAATGTAAACATTTAAAACTTTTAACATTTAACAAAATTAAAAGTAGCTTATTTGCTTTTTAATGTGCAAATATAAAAGTAAATATCCAGTGCAAATCTTAATATTCTGCAATAGTATAAGCATTTCTAAAGTAAAAGTATTGCTTATTTCGCTTTAAAATGTGCAAAAATAAAGATAAACATCCAATACAAAAAAGTGCAAAACGAAATATTCTGTAACAAGTGTAAACATTTCAACAAAAGTAAAAGTATTGCTTATTTTGCTTAATATCACAATGATAGTATGATTAAAGTGAAAGTTAATTGTTAGTTTGTACATAGTATATGTAACTGTTAATGTTGTAAAAGGTATTTGCACAACTAATTAACGTTAGCGTTAAAGAGGAGCGCGTCTTTGTAAACACTGAACAGGCACGCCAAACGCGCCTCTCAGAGCGAAACAGTGTTTTAGTTTATGAATTTACAACGCAGATACAAATGACACATTCATGTTTTTGTGTAATGATGACAACGTATACTCACGCGGACCATTGACTAGTTGATGGTGATGGCAAGAACGCTGTCGGGTGTTTTCTTTTCAAATGTTCCTTCATAGCCGTCGTGCTGCTATGATAGGCCATTTCCGCTCGACACAGTGTGCATACAACAACTGTCAAGTGTTTTGCTTTTTTTCGCTGTGCTTATCCCACACTTGAAGGGATGTACCAATGCTGAATGTGGCTTCTGGATTTCACTCAAAAGACCAGACCGTAGTTACTTTTTCCTTTTATTTTCCTTTAGTTTGCAACAGTTTTTCCAACGAAGAAACAGCTTCTTTTTTCTTCTTTAGTCTTTTTAGCAGTCTTAGTAGACTTTAGTAGACTTTAGTTTCTTTAGCTGTCATTAGCTGTCTTTAGTAGCCTTTAGTAGCCTTTAGTAGCCTTTAGTAGCCATTAGTAGCTTTTAGCTTCTTTAGTAGGTGAAAAACCTTTAAGGACAAAACACCACAAGATTAACATGCTGTAAAAAATCAATCAATTATCAATCCCATAATTTACAATTATTAATTAGGCTATCAAACTCTTAACCATTAAACAAGTGCAAGAAAATGGACACATCTTTTTCCCTTTAAGTTAAAACAGATTTTAAATAAATTGTCTCAACATAAATGCACCAAGATACACATAAAATACATTTAAACCCAGAAACACAATAGATAAATGCAACAGAAAACCCAATATGCAAATACATAAATACCTAACCAATTAACCACCTATTTAGATACATATTTAAAATCCATATTCAATATAAATATATTATTAATTTAGCAGTGAAACACTCAATCTTAAACGCTGTCTACTGGTAGAAAAATGCCCCTTTTTCTATGCCCTCACCAGCAGCCAATGATCCAACACACTTAAATCCAACACTTGAAGTTGAGCGACTTCACCCTCCTGATGAAGCAAACTGCAACATTTATCAAATTAAGCAAAGAATATCAACACTAAACAACAGTTACATAACACACTGTGTGTATTTAGCCTCCAGACTAAGCACGCTACATGCACACAACTCCCCAGTAATAAATGCATTGTAAATTGTAAATAAAAGCAAGCAATACTGACAAGAAAAACTGTTGATGTATTTGTGCTGTGCAAATATGGACGTCCATGCAGCACAAGATGGTGTCACAATCCAACTCCGAGTTCAGAAAGGTTGGACAGAATAGGGCGGGGTGGCAGAAAAAAAAACAAGACAAAAAAATGAAACCACACGAGTGTTCTTGAACAACAGCAATGTGTGCGTGCAACAACAGCAAGTGCACTCGGCGTGCCCTCAGCGGAGGAAGGGCCTTCTCCTGGCCAGGAAGCCACTGCGGGGAGGGAGAGGGGAAAAAAAAAACCCTCTGAAGATGCTGGCCCCAGAGTCCTGACAGCCCTCCAGGAGGAACCACCCTGGGGTTGCCTCGCTCGCTCGCTGCCAGTGGAAAAAGTGGAGTGACCAGAAAAACCTCAGCGAGTTGGAAAGAAGCGAGGGAGAAGAATAGGGGGAATATTAAAACAGATGTCTAATGGAGCGTCTGCCCAGAAGGCTTGGGAGGCCATCAGAGAGTCTGGTACAGGTGGAGACCATGGTGCAGGTGCTTTGGATGCACCTGTCCTCACCACGGGGACCCAAAAAGATGTGCCACTCTTTTTTTCTTTCTTTCTGGAACAGGAGGCGGACGGGACCAATTTCTCATGACGCGGCACGGCAGGATTTACGAGCGTCGACGCCGCCTGACCTCGGTCGGCCTCGCTGTCCTCGGCGTTACGCTCGGAGTCAGGCCTGCCGACTAAACGGGAGGGAGAATAAACTTCCTCCTCTTTGTACGGACGAAAGCGGTGATTTGTCGTACGGCGACGACCACCCGTCGACGTCCCCGACCACTTCATCCAGCCCCCCGAGGACGCCTCACGGTTAAATTGTGGCCTTTTATGGAGTACTTGCTACACTCGATTGTTGTGAATGTGCATCTCTTTACAATAATGCACAGAGTGAGACCTCTGTCTCTTGCTGCCTAAGAAGACAAAAACAAACGGACATAGCAATTTATTTCAACTTCATTTTTATTGACGACTCTATTGATTGACTTATTTAGTATTAACTTTTTCAAAGTTTGTTTTTAGCGTACTGGCTGCCTCCACAAACTTCTCCTGTAAACACTTTTGATTGGCCAACATGTCTGCCACATAAAAAAAAAAAGCTACGTCACTTGCGGTGATTTATCAAACTAATTAAAACCTCCATGAATCGTACAGCCCCGGTTTGAACAGTAACACTGTGTTTGAATTAAGGTTGTCCCGATACCAATATTTTGGTACCGGTACCAAAATATATTTTGATACTTTTTGGCACTTTTCTAAATAAAGGGGACCACAAAAAATGTAATTATTGTCTTTATTTAAACAAAAAATGTTAGTGTACATGAAACATATGTTTATTATTGTCATTTAGTGCTTAAATAAAATAGACAACTTGTCTTTTAGTAGTAAGTAAACAAACAAAGACTCCTAATTAGTCTATGCAGTAACATATTGTGTCATTTATACACCTATTATGTTGTACACATTATGAGGGACAAACTGTAAAAATGGATTATTCATTTACTTGTTCATTAAATCCGCTTATTTTCTCTTTTAACATGTTCTATCTACACTTCTGTTAAAATGTAATAATCACTTATTCTTCTCTTCTTTGATACTTGACATTAGTTTTGGATGATACCACACATTTAGGTATGGATGTGATACCAAGTAGTTACAGGATCATACATTGGTCATATTCAAAGTCCTCATGTGTCCAAGGGACATATTTACTGACTTTATAAATATAAAGGAAAAAAGATTTTGCGACGATAAAAAATATCGATGTAATCATTGTATTATCGACTAAATACGCTCTTTGTCATGACTTGGACTATGGCTTGATTTGTTCTCCCGAGGTGCAAGTGAATTGGACTGGTCAAGGCTTGAAGGTGGGTACATGATTTATTTAAACTATCAAAAGAGAATAAACGAAAAGCGCGCACAGGGGCGGAGGTACAAAACTTGACTAACGAAAACAAAAGACTTGCACGAGGGCAAAAAACTATGAACAACAAAAAAACACTAACTGTGGCAATAATAAACAAACTTACTTGGCATGGACATGAAGTGCGCAGAGGGCATAAATGCGGGGTGTCGTCAGGACGAACAACAGAAAATGAATGAACTTAAATACTATGGACATGATTAGTGAAAGCAGGTGCGTGACTCAAAACGTGAAACAGGTGCGTGACTCAAAACGTGAAACAGGTGCGTGACGTGACAGGTGAAAACTAATGGTTGCTATGGTGACAAACAAGAGTGCACAATGAGTCCAAACGTGGAACAGGTGAAACTAATGGGTAATCATGCAAACACGACAAGGGAGTGAAAAGCCAGAAACTAAACAAAACATGACTTAAAACAAAACATGATTACACAGACATGACACTCTTGTACTCGGTATCATTACAGTGGATGTCAGGTGTAGATCCACCCATGGCATTTGTTTACATTGTGACGGCGGTGAGCTATTGTATCCTCCTACGGTGTGTAGTGAAGCATGTTTAGCTATTCCTCGTCCTCCAGTGATAATGCTACTTGTAAGAAACTTACTTTATTTGTTGCCATGGAGGCCAGGATTAGTATTTAAGTGATTGGTGTTTAAGTGTTTTAGTTTCACCTTTATGGTTAGTTAGGGAACAGGTACTGTATGTTTCAAAAGAAGTATAGTACCGTTCTTGATTCATTAGTACCGTGGTACTTTTCTAGTACCGGTATACCGTACAAGGCTAGTTTGAATAAAGGAAAATAAAACACTCTGCCTAAATAATGAATGAAACACAATTATTTAGATATAATTAAGTGATTCTTTGGCGTAGCAACAGTGATACTCGTAGCACAGTTTGAGAGTCACTAATCTAGAGAGACTGCAGGTATTGCTACTGTTTGTCCATCTGTAGAATCGTTTATTACTCTTCAATTCTCGTCCCCTCGCCTCATTCAGACACGCTTTATTTCACAATTTATAATTCACAAAAAAGATGTTCTTGCATTGTGAATAATAGGACTTGTCCTTTAAAAATTGGGCTAAATTCAAGCAAAATGGAGGTTGACTGGCAATATGGAAGAGATTTATTTTATTTTATTGTGTTCTACTTTAGCTTCTTCTCTTCATTTCAAAAACAAGGACAGAGCAGATACTGTAGTCCAGATGGTGAGTATTTTAACATTTTAACATTGTGCTGAGTCTGCACTTTCTAACATGTTGGCCCTATACTGTACTGTAACACAACAAGGTCAAAGAAACACATCCAGAGGAGAGAGGGTTAGACTGCACACACACACACACACACACACACACACACACACACACACACACACACACACACACACACACACACACACACACACACACACACACACACACACCAATCGACTGGGAGTTTTGCAGCTCAGAAAGCAAAAGAGAGACCAGACAAATGGCACCATGGTGAACAAAGGCGAAAGTGTCACCTGCTGGCGAGCAACGGTCCCTGCACCTGAACGCAACATTTGGAGGCAACAACCCTGCACCTGAACGCAGCATTTGGAATCAACAACCCTGCACCTGAACACAACATTTGGAAGCAACAACCCTGCACCTGAACACAACATTTGGAGACAACAGTCCCTGCACCTGAACACAACATTCGGGGGCAACAGTCCCTGCACCTGAACGCAACATTTGGAGGCAACAGTCCCTGCACCTGAACACAACATTTGGAGGCAACCACCCTGCACCTGAACGCAGTATTTGGAAGCAACAACCCTGCACCTGAATGCAACATTTGGAAGCAACAACCCTGCACCTGAACACAACATTTGGAGGCAACAACCCTGCACCTGAACGCAACATTTGGAAGCAACAACCCTGCACCTGAACGCAACATTTGGAAGCAACAACCCTGCACCTGAACACAACATTTGGAGGCAACAGTCCCTGCACCTGAACACATCATTTGGAGGCAACAACCCTGCACCCGAACACAACATTTGGAAGCAACAACCCTGCACCTGAACACAACATTTGGAAGCAAAAACCCTGCACCTGAACGCAACATTTGGAAGCAACAACCCTGCACCTGAACGCAGCATTTGGAAGCAACAACCCTGCACCTGAACGCAACACTTGGAAGCAACAACCCTGCACCTGAACACAACATTCAGAGGCAACAGTCCCTGCACCTGAACACAACATTTGGAGGCAACAGTCCCTGCACCTGAACGCAACATTTGGAGGCAACAGTCCCTGCACCTGAACACAACATTTGGAGGCAACTGTCCCTGCACCTGAACGCAACATTTGGAAGCAACAACCCTGCACCTGAACACAACATTTGGAAGCAACAACCCTGCACCTGGACACAACATTTGGAGCCAACCGTCCCTGCACCTGAACACAACATTTGCAGTTAACAGTCCCTGCACCTGAACACAATATTTGGAGGCAACCACCCTGGACCTGAATGCAGCATTTGGAAGCAACAACCCTGCACCTGAATGCAACATTTGGAAGCAACAACCCTGGACCTGAATGCAGCATTTGGAAGCAACAACCCTGCACCTGAATGCAACATTTGGAAGCAACAACCCTGCACCTGAACACAACATTTGGAGGCAACAGTCCCTGCACCTGGACACAACATTTGGAGGCAACAGTCCCTGCACCTGAACACAACATTTGGAGGCAACCACCTTGCACCTGAAAACAACATTTGGAGGCAACAGTTCCTGCACCTGAACACAACATTTGGAGGCAACAGTCCCTGCACCTGGACACAACATTTGGAGGCAACAGTCCCTGCACCTGAACACAACATTTGGAGGCAACCACCTTGCACCTGAAAACAACATTTGGAGGCAACAGTTCCTGCACCTGAACACAACATTTGGAAGCAACAACCCTGCACCTGAACACAACATTCGGAGGCAACAGTCCCTGCACCTGAACACAACATTTGGAGACAACAGTCCCTGCACTTGAACACAACATTTAGAGGCAACAGTCCCTGCACCTGAACACAACATTTGGAGGCAACAGTCCCTGCACCTGAACACAGCATTTGGAGACAACAGTCCCTGCACCTGAACACAACATTTGGAGGCAACAACCCTGCACCTGAACACAACATTTGGAGGCAACAACCCTGCACCTGAATGCAACATTTGGAAGCAAGAACCCTGCACCTGAAAGCAACATTTGGAAGCAAAAACCCTGCACCTGAACACAACATTTGGAGCCAACAGTCCCTGCACCTGATTACATCATTTGGAGGCAACAACCCTGCACCTGAACACAACATTTGGAGGCAACAACCCTGCACCTGAACGCAACAATTGGAGGCAACAACCCTGCACCTGAACACAACATTTGGAGCCAACAGTCCCTGCACCTGAACACAACATTTGGAGGCAACAGTCCCTGCACCTGAACACAACATTTGAAGCCAACAGTCCCTGCACCTGAACACAACATTCGGAGGCAACAGTCCCTGCACCTGAACACAACATTTGGAGAAAACAGTCCCTGCACTTGAACACAACATTTGGAGCCAACAGTCCCTGCACCGGAACACAACATTTGGAGGCAACAACCCTGCACCTGAACACAACATTTGGAGGCAACAACCCTGCACCTGAATGCAGCATTTGGAAGCAAGAACCCTGCACCTGAAAGCAACATTTGGAAGCAAAAACCCTGCACCTGAACGCAACATTTGGAAGCAACAACCCTGCACCTGAACACAACATTTGGAGCCAACAGTCCCTGCACCTGAACACAACATTTGGAGACAACAGTCCCTGCACCTGAACACAACATTTGGAGGCAACAACCCTGCACCTGAACACAACATTTGGAGGCAACAACCCTGCACCTGAATGCAACATTTGGAAGCAAGAACCCTGCACCTGAATGCAACATTTGGAGGCAACAACCCTGCACCTGAACACAACATTTGGAGGCAACAACCCTGCACCTGAATGCAACATTTGGAAGCAAAAACCCTGCACCTGAACACAACATTTGGAGCAAACAGTCCCTGCACCTGAACACAACATTCGGAGGCAACAGTCCCTGCACCTGAACACAACATTTGGAGACAACAGTCCCTGCACCTGAACACAACATTCGGAGACAACAGTCCCTGCACCTGAACGCAACATTTGGAAGCAACAACCCTGCACCTGAACGCAACATTTGGAAGCAACAACCCTGCACCTGAACACAACATTTGGAGCCAACAGTCCCTGCACCTGAACACATCATTTGGAGGCAACAACCCTGCACCTGAACACAACATTTGGAGGCAACAACCCTGCACCTGAACGCAACAATTGGAGGCAACAACCCTGCACCTGAACGCAACATTTGGAAGCAACAACCATGCACCTGAAAGCAACATTTGGAAGCAACAACCCTGCACCTGAACGCAACAATTGGAGGCAACAACCCTGCACCTGAACGCGACATTTGGAAGCAACAACCCTGCACCTGAACGCAACAATTGGAGGCAACAACCCTGCACCTGAACGCAACATTTGGAAGCAACAACCCTGCACCTGAACACAACATTTGGAGGCAACAGTACCTGCACCTGAACACAACATTTGGAGGCAACACCCTGCATCTGAACGCAACAATTGGAGGCAACAGTCCCTGCACCTGAACACAACATTTGGAGACAACAGTCCCTGCACCTGAACACAACATTTGGAGGCAACAACCCTGCACCTGAACACAACATTTGGAGGCAACAACCCTGCACCTGAATGCAACATTTGGAAGCAAGAAACCTGCACCTGAAAGCAACATTTGGAAGCAAAAACCCTGCACCTGAATGCAACATTTGGAAGCAACAACCCTGCACCTGAATGCAACAATTGGAGGCAACAACCCTGCACCTGAACACAACATTTGGAGGCAACAGTCCCTGCACCTGAACACAACATTCGAAGGCAACAGTCCCTGCACCTGAACACAACATTTGAAGCCAACAGTCCCTGCACCTGAACACAACATTCAGAGGCAACAGTCCCTGCACCTGAACACAACATTTGGAGGCAACAGTCCCTGCACCTGAACGCAACATTTGGAGGCAAACCTGAACTGTCAATACTCCCTAAAACTTCCATATGACTTATTATTTCAGTAACTTTGTTGACAACAAAGTCTTACAGGAAGTAGAACAGGAGGACAATGAATAAGGTTATTGTAATATCTTTTCATTAGGGCTGTCAAAATTAACGAGTTAACTCATGTGATTAATCAGCAAAATATTGCATTATCATGTACAGACTTCGATTAATCATGCCATTTATTTTGACCGGACAAGCTTTCTTACCTTAACCGCTATATGGCAAATGTCACTGCAAAATACAGCCTGAAAGAACTTTAGATGAAACTGGTACCAAGTTTTGGGCAAATAAATGACATGCATTTAAGTAAAACCTTTAAAAACATTCCTGGATGACATTCTGACACTAAAATTGCATTTGTGTACAAATACTGAGGTCTTTTTTTTAGCAAATTATGATTATGCAAGCAAGTAAACACCTGTGATTAATTATGATTAATCCAACATTTTAAATGGGATTAATCTGATTATTTTTTTAAATAATGATACTTTTAATATAAATGTGTACCTGTCATCTTAGCCCAGGGATGGGCCAGCCAAAAAACGGACAAGAGCATTTGATACGAGCTAAAAACAACAAAAACGTCAGAGGAACTTTGCTGTAAAGCACCAGAAATAATTGAAACCACATGTACTCCAAATATATAATGATAAACTCTTAAAGAGGTAGTTCCCTACCTATGCTTTAAGGCAGGGGTCTGCAAACTTGTGTGTACACACACACATTATATATATATATATATATATATATATAAAAATAAAAAATAATATATATATATATATATATATATATATATATATATATATATATATATTGTCATAAGTCATCAATTTAAATATATATACATATATTTATATATATATATATATATATATATATATGTATATGTATATATATATATATATATATATATATATATATATATATATATATATATATATATATATATATATATATATATATATATATTGTCATAAGTCATCAATTTAAATATATATATATATATATATATATTTATATATATATATATATATATATATGTGTATATATATTGTCATGTCTGTGTGATCAGGTTTTATTTTTGGACTTTTTGTGCACTTTTGTTTTGTTTTGTCACCATAGTTACCCATTAGTTTCACCTGTCATGTCACGCACCTGTTTTGAGTCACGCACCTGTTGTTAATCATGTCCATAGTATTTAAGTTCATTCATTTTCTGTTGTTCGTCCTGACGACCTCACACCACATTTATGCTCTGTCCATTTTTTCATGTCCACGTTCACGCTGCTCCTTTTTTGTCCATGCCAAGTAAGTTTTCTTTATTCAAGCCATAGTTTGCAAGTTTTGTTTAATTGTTCATAGTTTATTCTCCGCCACTGTGCGCGCCTTTTGTTTGATCCTTTTTTTTTGATAATAATAAATCATGTACCTTCATTCCCGTCTCGCACGAGCATATATATATCCATCCATCCATCCATCTTCTTCCGCTTATTTATATATATATATATATATATATTTAAATTGATGACTTATGACAATATCAGCCATTTGATTGGTTGATGACACCCTGTGTTGATGTAAAATACCAAAATTAGAATAATAGCAGAGGTTCTTTTCTTACTGAAAATGTGTCCCCAGGACAATTAGCTTTATTAGTCTTGTTGTGACGCAACCGATGCTTGATGAAAGTAAACATTGGACATTGCACAGTCAGAAAGAGTCCCTGCTTGGCGTCCAACTGGTCCTGCCAAACAAAAGTCTGAGGAAAGCCCCTCCATTTGTGTCGCCACGTCTGCTACTGTTTTCCGTCCCGCCATACGTCGCAGCGTTGCCATGAACGTGCAGCGGGGACGAGATAATTACAGACAACGCTGCGGTGCTTGAGCTGGGCAGCCGCCGCTAATAGCGCGGCCTGCGACGATAACATAATATTGTTTTAGCAGACAGTCCCGGCTGGAGGAGCGACACCTCCGCGGATATGAGCGCTGAGGCTAAAACAATTATTAGGTAGGGAAGGGTGAGAAGCGAGCCGCCTCCCAGGCAGGGATGATTGAGTCGGCATCTCGTCTCTTTCCCCCCCGAGGTGAAGCCTATGAGACGTGTTCAAACAGGCACAGATCTGCCATTCCAACCAACTCACTTAGCAAATGCCTTCACGCGTCTTTTACCGCCGTCCTCACTCAATTACAAAACGTTTTGGTCGACTGTGTGAAACTGACAAGCAAAATATCGACCGAGTCTCCGCAAAACCGTAGCACGCCTACACCACGCCATACCAGACCTTACTAAGGGTGGGGGACATGGCCTCAAATCTTTATTGCAACATACACTATAGTGCCAAAAGTATTTGGCCACCTGCCTTGACTCACATATGAAGTTGAAGTGCCATCCCATTCCTAACCCATAGGCTTCAATATGACCTTTTGCAGCTATTACAGCTTCAACTCTTCTGGGAAGGCTGTCCACAAGGTTGCCGAGTGTGTTTATAGCAATTTTCCACCATTCTTCCAAAAGCGCATTGGTGATGTTGGTGGAGAAAGCCTGGCTCTCAGTCTCCGTTCTAATTCATCCCAAAAGGTGTTCTATCGGGTTCAGGTCAGGACTCTGTGCAGGCCAGTCAAGTTCATCCACACCAGACTCTGTCGTCCATGTCTTTATGGACCTTGCTTTGTGCAGTCATGTTGGAAGAGGAAGGGGCCCTCTCTAAACTGTTCCCACAAGGTTGGGAGCATGGAATTGTCCAAAATGTTTTGGTATCCTGGAGCATTCAAAGTTCCTTTCACTGGAACTAAAGGGCCAAGCTCAACTCCTGAAAAACAACCCCACACCATAATTCCTCCTCCACCAAATGTCACACTCCAGACATTGAAAATGTGTGAAGGCTAAAATATGAGAAGGGAGACTGTTGAACAACTTAAGCTGTACATCAAGCAAGAATGGGAAAGAATTCCACTTCAGAAATGTGTCTCCTCAGTTCCCAAACCTTTACTGAGGGTTGTTAAAAGGAAAGGCCATGTAACACACTTTTTTTGCAATGTGTTGCTGCCATTAAATTCTAACTTCATGATTATTTGCAAAAAAAATAACAAAGTTTCTCAGTGTGAACATGAAATATGTTGTCTTGGGGCGGTATCGCTCGGTTGGTAGAGTGGCCGTGCCAGCAACTTGAGGGTTCCAGGTTCGATTCCCCGCTTCCGCCAACATATTCACTGCCGTTGTGTCCTTGGACAAGACACTTTACCCACCTGCTCCCAGTGCCACCCACACTGCTTCAAATGTAACTCAGACTATGTAAAGTGCTTTGAGTCACTAGAGAAAAGCGCTATATAAATGCAATTCACTTCACACTTCTTTGCGGTCTATTCAATTGAATATAAGTTGAAAAGGATTCTCTTTTTTATTTACCATTCACACAACGTGACAACGTCACCGCTTGTGGCTTTTGTAAAATGGTGCGGGGTGTTTTATTTTGGCAGCAAGTTCCTAAAACCTGGCATAGCAAGTCTTGCTCAAAAAAGCGAGGTGAGATACTGTAGCCTCAGGTCGTGGTCGCCGCTTGAACCCCGCCCCCCCCACCCCGCTCCTCCCCCGCCACCTAAGTGTCCCGGGTGTGATTGTTGGCACATGCAGATGTCCCGCCTGCAGAGAACACAGTGTTGCTGCGGAACAAAGCGCGCCGTGAGATTATAGTTGATCCCCCCCCTTTCGCATTCTGCTTCCTCTCGCGTCTAGCGGGCCGGCAGACACATACGGACGCAGATCCCGACGATAACGGTGCGAGGGGGCGGCCCGGGAGGTTCCGCGGGGCCGATCCCGGCGGACGGAGTAGGAAGAAAGTCACCGACAACAGTCTTAAGGAATGATAGCATTAAGGCTGAAACGACGCGTCGACGTAGTCGACGTCATCGACGTCATCGGTTACGTAAATATGTCGACGCCGTTTTTGTGCGTCGGCGCGTCGCATATTTACGTCACACTACTTTACTGTCATGGCGGAGCGCAAAGCAGACGATGCGAGCGAGGGGAAAAAAGCACGCCAAAAGTCGTCAAAAGTGTGGGAGTATTTCAATAAACGGCCTAATAATGTTGTTGTATGCACACTGTGTCGAGCGGAAATGGCCTATCATAGCAGCACAACGGCTATGAACGAACATTTGAAAAGAAAACCCCCGACAGCGTTCTTGCCATCACCATCAACAAGTCAATCGTCCGCGTGCGTATACGTTGTCATTATTACACAAAAACACGAATGTGTCATTTGTATCTGCGTTGTAAATTCATAAACTAAAGCACCGTTTCGCTCTGAGAGGCGCGTTTGGCGTGCCTGTTCAGTGTTTACAAAGACGCGCTCCTCTTTAACGCTGTGGAGAGGCGGCGGCGGCGAGCGAGCGGCGAGGCGGGGCGCGCCGGGAGCGACGCCGCAATCGTGCCCAGGTGCGCGATCCGCGCAGTTGGAAGAGAAAAGACTTTGTGTAAAATTAAAAGATTGTAAACCTGGCAAAGCCGTCTGGCGTTCAGTCTGTCGGTCCTGAAAGAACCCCACGGCACAAGACGTGTCACAAACGCTAACGTTAATTAGTTGTGCAAATACCTTTTACAACATTAACAGTTACATATACTATGTACAAACCAACAATTAACTTTCACTTTAATCATACTATCATTGTTGTGTTATTAAGCAAAATAAGCAATACTTTTACTTTTGTTGAAATGTTTACACTGTACACTTTTTTGTATTGGATGTTTAGCTTTATTTTTGCACATTTTAGCAAATAAGCAATACTTTTACTTTTGTTGAAATGTTTACACTTGTTACAGAATATTTCCGTTTTGCACTTTTTTGTATTGGATGTTTATCTTTATTTTTGCACATTTTAAAGCAAAATAAGCAATACTTTTACTTTTTAAATGCTTATACTATTCCAGAATATTAAGATTTGCACTGGATGTTTACTTTTATATTTGCACATTAAAAAGCAAATAAGCTACTTTTAATTTTGTTAAATGTTAAAAGTTTTAAATGTTTACATTGTTACAGAATATTTTGTCATGTTGTTGTCAATGTTGACTGACTAGTGGCCATACTTTTTTTTTTGTAAATAAAAGCCATGCCTGGCCTACATTTATTTTTTCCTCTTCATTTTAAATTTAAAAAAAAATCGGTAAAAGGAAAAATAATCTATAGATTAATCGAAAAAATAATCTATAGATTAACCGATTAATCGAAAAAATTATCTATAGATTAATCGATAGAAAAATAATCGTTAGCTGCAGCCCTAGATAGCATACCTGCCAACCTTTGAAATCAGAAAAACCTAGTAGCCAGGGTCCAGGGGCCGCAGGCCCCGGTAGGTCCAGGACAAAGTCCTGGTGGGGGGGTTCAGGGGGGAGAAGAGCCTCCCGACGCAAAATGATTATTAGCATTCAGACAGGTTAAAATGTTGCTAAAACCATCACTTTTCTATCAGTCACAGTGACTTTTCAAAACAAAAATATTACAGCAAAAATCATATGGGTTGATTGACATGTTTATTCTGTAAGCTAACTTCAATAGTTTGAAATTATTTTGACAGTTAATGCCAGTTATCCTGTCAACCTTTCACAAGACTTCCATCTGTTGATTGAAAGTATAAACAGTATAAACACTTTTTACAGTAAACAAATGGTAAAACAGTACTAAACAATTCCATTAAAAAAAAAAATTGGTGTCATTATTAACTTTCTGTCCAAGCTTGTATAATCTACTGCCTTGTTCAATTGTAAAAAATATTCTGTGCCTAAAATTCACATTTCTATCACAATTATCATACTGTAAACATGGTAAGCTAACTTCATTAAAATTAATAGTCCTGTCAATAGCATGGAATTACAATTCAAATGTCGTTTTTTGTAAGCCTTTCAAAAGAATTCAAAATATGAAAAATTAATGACAATTAATTTAAGCCATCAGACACTTGAAAAGTGGCACATCACATCTCTAATGTACCGTATTTTCCGCACTATTAGCCGCACCTAAAAACCACACATTTACTCAAAAGCTGACAGTGCGGCTTAAAACCCGGTGCACTTTATATATGGATTAATATTAAGATTCATTTTCATAAAGTTTCGGTCTCGCAACTACGGTAAACAGCCGCCATCTTTTTTCCCCGTAGAAGAGGAAGTGCTTCTTCTTCTACGCAAGCAACCGCCAAGGTAAGCACCCGTCCCCATAGAACAGGAAGCGCTTCTTCTTCTACTGTAAGCAACCACCCGCCCGCGTAGAAGAAGAAGAAAAAGCGCGCGGATATTACGTTTCATTTCCTTTGTGTGTTTACATCTGTAAAGACCACAAAATGGCTCCTACTAAGCGACAGGTTTCCGGTTCATGAAAAGACGCAATCTCTCCATCCGCACACGGACTACTATTTCACAGCAACTGCCTAAAGACTTTCAAGAAAAGCTGGCTACTTTCCGTGCATATTGTAAAAACAAGATAGCTGAAAAAAAGATCCGGCCAGAGAACATTATCAACATGGACGAGGTTCCACTGACTTTTGATATTCCTGTGAACCGCACTGTGGATACAACGGGAGCACGTACGGTGAATATTCGCACCACAGGGAATGAGAAGTCATCCTTCACTGTGGTTCTAGCTTGCCATGCTAATGGCCAGAAACTTCCACCCATGGTGATATTCAAAAGGAAGACCTTGCCAAAAGAGACCTTTCCAGCCGGCGTCATCATAAAAGCTAACTCGAAGGGATGGATGAAGAAAAGATGAGCGAGTGGTTAAGGTAAGTTTACGCGAAGAGGCCGGGTGGCTTTTTTCACGCAGCTCCGTCCATGTTGATATACGACTCCATGCGCGCCCACATCACGCTGGTTTTAATATATTATTAAAGTTTGACTGACCTATCTGACTGTTTTTTTGACATTCCTTTAGCGCAGTTAGATGCGGCTTATAACACGGGGCGGCTTATAGGTGGACAAAGTTTTGAAATATGCCGTTCATTGAAGGCGCGGCTTATAACCCAGGGCGCCTTATGGTGCGGAAAATACGGTAATCATTTGAACTTTTCAACAGAAATAGCACTGCAAAAATATTAAGGACATACTTCTGTATTTTGGTAGTTATGCTGTCAACATTTAACAAGATTTCTTCAACTTGGACTTGAAAGCATAAATAGTATAAACACTTTTAACAGTATAACAGTACTAAACAATTCCAATAGATAACATTGGTGTCATTACCTTTTTGTTTGCTCAATTATTGCCTCCGTAAATAAAACTTCGGCATTTATCACATCCAAAGAATCTGTTTGGGCGACGAAAAACGTTGAAAGTTTTCCACTTGTATCGCTAGCAACGGCATTAGACTTGTGTTTTTTTGTCCCAACGTGGTCTTTTACATCGCTAATTCCTCCGTGTCCGATCGAAAAATCTTGTCTGCACAAGGTGCAATTCGCGTAGTTTTCACCCTTTTTGGAACGGATAATTATTCCCGGATAGGCTTTTGAATATTCTTCACGGAATGACTGCAGTTTTCTTTTCGGTTTAAGACTCGTTTGCCATTTTTCTCCGGCTGATTCCATGATCGTTCGCTCGTTTGGAAACAATGGCAACTGGTGCCTCGTGCTTGGCAGCGGTGCTATAAATAACCTTGCACATGGCATTCGGAATGGCTCGATAGGAAGTTACGGGAAGCAGTGTCGATTGTCATTGTTGTTACGCGATTTCGTGAATAAAACTTTAAAAAAAAAAAAGTTTTTTAATTAATGAAAAACCGTATTTTTTATCACTGCAACCGTAACCCGGAATAGGTTGATGAAAACCGTACTAATTACGGGAAAACCGGAGTAGTTGGCAGGTATGTGATAGCATGGGTGGTCCCGCCCTGGATGCATGACCACTGAACACCCCGCTCCTGTATCTGACACTCGTAGGAAACACTGCACACACACACACACACACACACACACACACACACACACACACGCTGCAGTGTTTACCCTGGCCAGCACGTAGAGGACGGTCAGACAGCGACCACATGATGATGGGCTGAAAAATAGGCCTTCACCCACCAGCGCTCCTCAATGGAGGCATCACCACCACACGGTCGGACACACCACCAGGTAGCCGAGCAGCACGGCGGCTGTCGGGCATGCGATGACTTGGACGGGGAGGTTTCTCAGCACGACGGTCTGTTTGGCGCTTTACCTTTGTAGAGACGTTGAAACATGACTAAAGACGTGTCTGGGAGTGGAAAGCGTGAGAATGCTCAAATATGTAAAGACCCAAACCATAATGGCGGTTGTCACATTTATCCAAAGTGTTGACTACATCCTGTCGACTCGCATGATATCCCCTGAGAACCAACGTCCCTTGCAGTGGACATGAGGGATCTGCATAACTAGGGTTGTCTCCATACCAATATTTTGGTACCGGTACTAAAATGTATTTCGATATTTTTCCATACTTTTCTAAATAAAGGGGACCACTAAAAATGGTATTATCGGAGTGTGCAAAGCAGTAATCAGAGCAAAGGGTGGCTATTTTGAAGAAACTAGAATATAAAACATGTTTTCAGTTATTTCTAGTGTTGTCCCGATACCAATAAATTATTTTGATACTTTTTGGTACTTTTCTAAATAAAGGGGACCACTAAAAATGGTATTATCGGAGTGTGCAAAGCAGTAATCAGAGCAAAGGGTGGCTATTTTGAAGAAACTAGAATATAAAACATGTTTTCAGTTATTTCTAGTGTTGTCCCGATACCAATACATTATTTTGATACTTTTTGGTACTTTTCTAAATAAAGAGGACCACTAAAAATGGTATTATCGGAGTGTGCAAAGCAGTAATCAGAGCAAAGGGTGGCTATTTTGAAGAAACTAGAATATAAAACATGTTTTCAGTTATTTCTAGTGTTGTCCCGATACCAATAAATTATTTTGATACTTTTTGGTACTTTTCTAAATAAAGGGGACCACTAAAAATGGTATTATCGGAGTGTGCAAAGCAGTAATCAGAGCAAAGGGTGGCTATTTTGAAGAAACTAGAATATCAAACATGTTTTCAGTTATTTCTAGCGTTGTCCCGATACCAATAAATTATTTTGATACTTTTTGGTACTTTTCTAAATAAAGGGGACCACTAAAAATGGTATTATCGGAGTGTGCAAAGCAGTAATCAGAGCAAAGGGTGGCTATTTTGAAGAAACTAGAATATAAAACATGTTTTCAGTTATTTCTAGTGTTGTCCCGATACCAATAAATTATTTTGATACTTTTTGGTACTTTTCTAAATAAAGGGGACCACTAAAAATGGTATTATCGGAGTGTGCAAAGCAGTAATCAGAGCAAAGGGTGGCTATTTTGAAGAAACTAGAATATAAAACATGTTTTCAGTTATTTCTAGTGTTGTCCCGATACCAATAAATTATTTTGATACGTTTTGGTACTTTTCTAAATAAAGGGCACCACTAAAAATGGTATTATCGGAGTGTGCAAAGCAGTAATCAGAGCAAAGGGTGGCTATTTTGAAGAAACTAGAATATAAAACATGTTTTCAGTTATTTCTAGTGTTGTCCCGATACCAATAAATTACTTTGATACTTTTTGGTACTTTTCTAAATAAAGGGGACCACTAAAAATGGTATTATCGGAGTGTGCAAAGCAGTAATCAGAGCAAAGGGTGGCTATTTTGAAGAAACTAGAATACAAAACATGTTTTCAGTTATTTCTAGTGTTGTCCCGATACCAATAAATTATTTTGATACTTTTTGGTACTTTTCTAAATAAAGGGGACCACTAAAAATGTCATTATTGTCTTTATTTGAACAACAAATGTTAGTGTACATGAAACATATGTTTATTATTGTCATTTAGTCCTTCAATAAAATGTTGAACATACTAGACAACTTGTCTTTTAGTAGTAAGTAAACAAACAAAGACTCCTAATTAGTCGTATGCAGTAACATATTGTGTCATTTATACACCTATTATTTTCTACACATTATAAAGGACAAACTGTAAAAAAAATTATTATTAATCTACTTGTTCATTTACTGTTAATATCTGCTTATTTTCTGTTTTAACATGTTCTATCTACACTTCTGTTCAAATGTAATAATCACTTATTCTTCTCTTCTTTGATACTTGACATTAGTTTTGGATGATACCACACATTTGATATCGATCCAATACCAAGTAGTTACAGGATCATACAAGAAAATATAATACATAATAAACCAATAATAATATGGTTAAGAAATATTGATGTAAAGGGTAGGTGCCGTTCTGTTTTCTGTTTCAACATGTTCTTTCTACACTTCTGTTGAAATGTAATAATCACTTATTCTTCTCTTCTTTGATACTTGACATTAGTTTAGGATGATACCACACATTTAGGTATGGATGTGATACCAAGTAGTTACAGGATCATACATTGGTCATATTCAAAGTCCTCATGTGTCCAGGGACATATTTACTGACTTTCTAAACATAATATACATTTTTAAAAAAGGAAAAAAAATGTTGTGACGATAAAAAATATGTATGTAATCATAGTATTATCGACGAGATACGCTCTTGTACTTGGTATCATTACAGTGGATGTCAGGTGTGGATCCATCCATGGCGTTTGTATACATAGTGAGCTATTGTATCCTCCTACGGTGTGTAGTGAAGCATGTTTAGCTATTGCTCGTCCATCCATCCATCCATCTTCTTCCGCTTATCCGAGGTTGAGTCGCGGGGGCAGCAGCCTAAGCAGCCACTTGGTCCAGCTCCTCCCGGGGGATCCCGAGGCGTTCCCAGGCCAGCCGGGAGACATAGTCTTCCCAACGTGTCCTGGGTCTCCTACCGGTCGGACGTGCCCTAAACACCTCCCTAGGGAGGCGTTCGGGTGGCATCCTGACCAGATGCCCGAACCACCTCATCTGGCTCCTCTCCATGTGGAGGAGCAGCGGCTTTACTTTGAGCTCCTCCCGGATGACAGAGCTTCTCACCCTATCTCTAAGGGAGAGCCCCGCCACCCGGCGGAGGAAACTCATTTCGGTCGCTTGTATCCGTGATCTTGTCTTTTCGGTCATAACCCAAAGCTCATGACCATAGGTGAGGATGGGAACGTAGCTCGACCGGTAAATCGAGAGCTTTGCCTTCCGGCTCAGCTCCTTCTTCCCCACAACGGATCGATACAGCGTCCACTATTCCTCGTCCTCCAGTGATAATGTTACTTACTTTATTTGTCGCTATGGAGGCCAGGATTAGTGATTTAGAAGTCGCTAAAACACTGTGGATGGATGTTAGCCGCTAGCTAGCTAGCCGTGTCTTAAAGCAGCTCTTCCTGAGGGTGTTTCAGTGTTATAACTTCACCTTTATTGTTCATTTTTAAGCCAAAATGCGTCCATTCTCCCTTTTCTGTCTACACACTGTGTCTGCTTGTAAGTACTCTGTGTGTGTGCGCTGCCGAACATGCTCCTCTGCTCGTAAAAACAAGCAATGTCACCACGTGACGAAAAAATATATGGTGAACACAGTATAGTAGCGTTTTTGATTCATTAGTACGGCGATACTATACTAGTACTGGTATAGCGTACAACCCTATCCTGCACGTGACAAGCCGCTTTGATTTAAAAAAAATTAAACAAAATTGTGATAATAATCGAGATCGGAGGATATGAAAAAAATTAATCAATATTTTTTTTGCCATATGGCCCAGTTTTAGTACTGCTATACAAGTTGTACATTGACTACTCTAAAGTTGACATTCTGTCATGGCGAATATGGCGAACTGGTACTTTTCAAACCCAGTATAGTACCGTTTTTGATTCATTAGTACCGCGATACTATACTAGTACCGCTATACCGTACAATCCTACATTCAGCTGGCTTGAACTCGATGCCAAACAGCCATTAGACTCCAATAAAATGGACAAAATGAAGTGTTTTAAAGCACATAGCGAGTGATATTAAAGTGTGCATAAAGTTGTGTTGACATTGAAACATGGTGCGTTCAATGCCCCCTCCAGTGTGGTAAAAGTGAACGACATACAATCAAGCTGTCATGACTTGGTCCTGGGTGTTAGCTTTTCCGGGATGCAACGGAAAGTTGGCTCGGGCGAGACGGATAATGAAGGTACATGATTTATTAATACATCAAAAAAAAGTACAAACGAAAAGCGCGCACAGTGGCGGAGAACAAACTATGAAAAACAAAAAGACTATAAACATGGAACAAAAACTTACTTGGCTTGGACAAAAATAGTTCCATAAAGAATGGACATGGGAAGAATGGACAGAGCATAAATGTGGAGAGGTCGTCAGGACGAACAACAGAAAATGAAAAGCTTAAATAACAGACATGATTAACCAAAACGGGTGCGTGACTCAAAACGTGAAACTGGTGCGTGACGTGACAGGTGAAAACTCATGGGTTGCTATGGTGACAAACAAGAGTGCACAATGAGTCCAAACGTGGAACAGGTGAAACTAATGGGTAATCATGCAAACAAGACAAGGGAGTGAAAAGCCAGAAACTAAACAAAACGTGACTTAAAACAAAACATGATTACACAGTAGAGATGCGCGGATAGGCAATTATTTCATCCGCAACCGCATCAGAAAGTCGTCAACCATCCGCCATCCAGCCGATGTAACATTTGATCAGAACCGCACCCGCCCGCACCCGCCCGTTGTTATATATCTAATATAGACGATGCAAGGCATTAGTGAGGTTATAAAGCTTTTGCCTGTTAAAGAAAGGAGACTGATCCAATGCAGCTCAGACATTCGCGTGCCACGCTGTCACGACCCAGACGCACACCAGTGCGCAATCATATGGGAGCCGCGCTGAGCGCACCTCCAAGCGCGTCTCGCTGCCGGCGACGGCCGGGTATGGGCCCGACGCTCCAGCGCCATCCATTTTCAGGGCTAGTTGATTCGGCAGGTGGGTTGTTACACACTCCTTAGCGGGTTCCAACTTCCATGGCCACCGTCCTGCTGTCTATATCAACCAGGGTGAGCCCCACCCCTTTCGTGAGCGCACTGCGCGCGGAGTGACACCTGTTACGCGCCCCCGGCAACAGGGGTGGCGGGCAGGTAAGCTGCTTACCTGCTGCGCGTGACGCCGGCCGCGGCGAAGGCGGACGAGGCGGGGTGTCGGTGCGGTGGGCGCGGTGGTGACCCTGGACGTGCGTCGGGCCCTTCTCGCGGATCGCCTCAGCTACGGCTCCCGGTGGGGCCCTCTCGGGGGAAGGGGCCTCGGTCCCGGACCCCGGCGAGGCGTCCCTTCTCCGCTCCGTAAAAGTGTCCATCTCTTTTCTTTTTTCTTCTTCTGTTGTGGCATATGCTGCAGGTGCCTGCTCGTTTTTCGTATGTGGGTAACAACATTTAACTATGTATATATATTTACCAATTGGTTTAACTGCCACCCGCCTGAATCTATTTAAAATCTAATTTTTTTTTAAATTTCATCCGCCCGATCCGCGGATAATCCGCGGACTCCGCGGTTGTGTCCGCAAACCGCGCATCTCTATTACACAGACATGACAGAAACATGGTGCGTTCAATGCCACCTCCAGTGTGGTAAAAGTGAGCGACATACAATCAAGCAGCCCAATGGCACAGAAAGAAAGCGAGTGTTTGCACATGTACTGTATACAGGTAAAAGCCAGTAAATTAGAATATTTTGAAAAACTTGATTTATTTCAGTAATTGCATTCAAAAGGTGTAACTTGTACATTATATTTATTCATTGCACACAGACTGATGCATTCAAATGTTTATTTCATTTAATTTTGATGATTTGAAGTGGCAACAAATGAAAATCCAAAATTCCGTGTGTCACAAAATTAGAATATTACTTAAGGCTAATACAAAAAAGGGATTTTTACAAATGTTGGCCAACTGAAAAGTATGAAAATGAAAAATATGAGCATGTACAATACTCAATACTTGGTTGGAGCTCCTTTTGCCTCAATTACTGCGTTAATGCGGCGTGGCATGGAGTCGATGAGTTTCTGGCACTGCTCAGGTGTTATGAGAGCCCAGGTTGCTCTGATAGTGGCCTTCAACTCTTCTGCGTTTTTGGCTCTGGCATTCTGCATCTTCCTTTTCACAATACCCCACAGATTTTCTATGGGGCTAAGGTCAGGGGAGTTGGCGGGCCAATTTAGAACAGAAATACCATGGTCCGTAAACCAGGCACGGGTAGATTTTGCGCTGTGTGCAGGCGCCAAGTCCTGTTGGAACTTGAAATCTCCATCTCCATAGAGCAGGTCAGCAGCAGGAAGCATGAAGTGCTCTAAAACTTGCTGGTAGACAGCTGCGTTGACCCTGGATCTCAGGAAACACCCCAGCAGATGACTGGCACCCCAGTCATCTGCTGGGGTGCCAGCAGATGACATGGCACCCCAAACCATCACTGATGGTGGAAACTTTACACTAGACTTCAGGCAACGTGGATCCTGTGCCTCTCCTGTCTTCCTCCAGACTCTGGGACCTCGATTTCCAAAGGAAATGCAAAATTTGCATGGTTGGGTGATGGTTTGGGGTGCCATGTCATCTGCTGGTGTCGGTCCACTCTGTTTCCTGAGATCCAGGGTCAACGCAGCCGTCTACCAGCAAGTTTTAGAGCACTTCATGCTTCCTGCTGCTGACCTGCTCTATGGAGATGGAGATTTCAAGTTCCAACAGGACTTGGCGCCTGCACACAGCGCAAAATCTACCCGTGCCTGGTTTACGGACCATGGTATTTCTGTTCTAAATTGGCCCGCCAACTCCCCTGACCTTAGCCCCATAGAAAATCTGTGGGGTATTGTGAAAAGGAAGATGCAGAATGCCAGACCCAAAAACGCAGAAGAGTTGAAGGCCACTATCAGAGCAACCTGGGCTCTCATAACACCTGAGCAGTGCCAGAAACTCATCGACTCCATGCCACGCCGCATTAACGCAGTAATTGAGGCAAAAGGAGCTCCAACCAAGTATTGAGTATTGTACATGCTCATATTTTTCATTTTCATACTTTTCAGTTGGCCAACATTTCTAAAAATCCCTTTTTTGTATTAGCCTTAAGTAATATTCTAATTTTGTGACACACGGAATTTTGGATTTTCATTTGTTGCCACTTCAAATCATCAAAATTAAATGAAATAAACATTTGAATGCATCAGTCTGTGTGCAATGAATAAATATAATGTACAAGTTACACCTTTTGAATGCAATTACTGAAATAAATCAAGTTTTTCAAAATATTCTAATCTACTGGCTTTTACCTGTATATCGCCATATCGCCAACAAATAGGGCGGTGTGAGTTTGTATCCACACGGCCCAGCCCTATGGGGCGTACACTCAGAGACTGAGGTCACATGATTAAGACGTGCTCGAACTTAACTCTTTGTCTCAGTCAAGAGCAGCAAATAAAGCATGAATGGAACAAAGTGGTCATTTAAATACATTTCTTTCTTTCTCTCTTTTTCTTTTTTTTTTTTTTAGCCAGTATTAGCTTTTGGTGGGACCGCGCTTGTCATCCGTGCGAGGGTACGACTCCCACCGCACAACCAGCATCCAGTGATTCCCAGAAGAGGCGGGAGGCTCCCGTAATGCCTTTGCAATGTTGCGGAGCGTCGCGTTGTTCTCGTGGCCGCGGCTTGCGATTAATGGCGCCCCTGTGACAATAGAAGGGCGATTATAGGGATGATAATTGCACGTCTCTACGCCGTGTCTCATGTACATTGTCAGCACTCGTGTTCCCTTCTGACTATAAGAACCACTTAGCAGGCCTAAAGCCAGCCTGTCTGACTTTATCTGAACTGACCTTTCCCCTGCCTCGCCTCTACTTGCAGTACTTTCCACACAAGTGCTTGTCATTGGAAGTAAACATCCTTTTTTTAGGAGGGGGAACCCTCCATTGCAGGTGGATCAGCCCACTGGTGGTCTGGGCGGAGGTGCATGAAAGACAAGCGACGACAGACTGGGAGTCGGTACTATCAGGGATGACGTGGGGAAAACAAAGAGAGGGACACTCCCGTGTTTTTCAAGCACTGTGCCGCGGCGTGAGATACAGTTTGGTGTGTCGTGGGAGATGATCTAATTTCACCTATTTGGGTTAAAAATGTTTTTTGCAAAGCAGTAATTATAGTCTGCAAATGATGTCGGTGCCGGTAGCTAATTGCTTTGTAGATGTCGGAAACAGCGGGAGGCAGGGTGCAGGTAAAACGGTATCCTAATGCTTAAACAAAAAATAAACAAAAGGTGAGTGCCCCTAAGAAAAGGCATTGAAGCTTAGGGAAGGCTATGCAGAACGAAACTAAAACTGAACTGGCTGCAAAGTAAACAAAAACGGAATGCTGGACGACAGCAAAGACTTACAGTGGAGCAAAGACGGCGTCCACAAAGTACATCCGAACATGACATGACAATCAACAATGTCCCCACAAAGAAGGATAGAAACAACTGAAATATTCTTGATTGCTAAAACAAAGTAGATGCGGGGAAATATCGCTCAAAGGAAGACATGAAACTGCTACAGGAAAATACCGAAAAAAGAGAAAAAGCCACCAAAATAGGAGAGTAAGACAAGAATCAAAACACTACACACAGGAAAACCGCAAAAAATGGTGTGATGTGACAGTACACCTACTTTGAGACAAGAGCTATATTGATACATAGTTGGTTATGGTTTAAAGTCATATCCAACAATTGCGTTGTTGTAGGTGGCAGCAGTTAGCGATTGCTTTGTAGATGTGGGAAACAGCGGGAGGCAGGGTGCAGGTAAAACGGTATCCTAATGCTTAAACCAAAAATAAACAAAAGGTGAGTGCCCCTAAGAAAAGGCATTGAAGCTTAGGGAAGGCTATGCAGAGCGAAACTAAAACTGAACTGGCTGCAAAGTAAACAAAAACAGAATGCTGGACGACAGCAAAAACTTACAGTGGAGCAAAGACGGCGTCCACAAAGTACGTCCGAACATGACATGACAATCAACAATGTTCCCACAAAGAAGGATAAAAACAACTGAAATATTCTTGATTGCTAAAACAAAGTAGCTCAAAGGAAGACATGAAACTGCTGCAGGAAAATACCAAAAAAAGAGAAAAAGCCACCAAAATAGGAGAGTAAGACAAGAATCAAAACACTACACACAGGAAAACCGCAAAAAATGGTGTGACGTGACAGTACACCTACTTTGAGACAAGAGCTATATTGATACATAGTTGGTTATGGTTTAAAGTCATATCCAACAATTGCGTTGTTGTAGGTGGCAGCAGTTAGCGATTGCTTTGTAGATGTGGGAAACAGCGGGAGGCAGGGTGCAGGTAAAACGGTATCCTAATGCTTAAACCAAAAATAAACAAAAGGTGAGTGCCCCTAAGAAAAGGCATTGAAGCTTAGGGAAGGCTATGCAGAGCAAAACTAAAACTGAACTGGCTGCAAAGTAAACAAAAACAGAATGCTGGACGACAGCAAAAACTTACTGTGGAGCAAAGATGGCGTCCACAATGTACATCCGAACATGACATGACAATCAACAATGTCCCCACAAAGAAGGATAGAAACAACTGAAATATTCTTGATTGCTAAAACAAAGTAGATGCGGGGAAATATCGCTCAAAGGAAGACATGAAACTGCTACAGGAAAATACCGAAAAAAGAGAAAAAGCCACCAAAATAGGAGAGTAAGACAAGAATCAAACCACGACACACAGGAAAACCGCAAAAAATGGTGTGATGTGACAGTACACCTACTTTGAGACAAGAGCTATATTGATACATAGTTGGTTATGGTTTAAAGTCATATCCAACAATTGCGTTGTTGTAGGTGGCAGCAGTTAGCGATTGCGTTGTAGATGTGGGAAACAGCGGTAGGCAGGGTGCAGGTAAAACAGTATCCTAATGCTTAAACCAAAAATAAACAAAAGGTGAGTGCCCCTAAGAAAAGGCATTGAAGCTTAGAGAAGGCTATGCAGAACGAAACTAAAACTGAACTGGCTTCAAAGTAAACAAAAACAGAATGCTGGACGACAGCAAAAACTTACAGTGGAGTAAAGACGGCGTCCACAAAGTACATCCGAACATGACATGACAATCAACAATGTCCCCACAAAGAAGGATAAAAACAACTGAAATATTCTTGATTGCTAAAACAAAGTAGATGCGGGGAAATATCGCTCAAAGGAAGACATGAAACTGCTACAGGAAAATACCGAAAAAAGAGAAAAAGCCACCAAAATAGGAGAGTAAGACAAGAATCAAAACACTACACACAGGAAAACCGCAAAAAATGGTGTGATGTGACAGTACACCTACTTTGAGACAAGAGCTATATTGATACATAGTTGGTTATGGTTTAAAGTCATATCCAACAATTGCGTTGTTGTAGGTGGCAGCAGTTAGCGATTGCGTTGTAGATGTGGGAAACAGCGGGAGGCAGTGTGCAGGTAAAAAGGTGTCTAATGCTTAAACCAAAAATAAATAAAAGGTGAGTGCCCCTAAGAAAAGGCATTGAAGCTTAGGGAAGGCTATGCAGAACGAAACTAAAACTGAACTGGCTACAAAGTAAACAAAAACAGAATGCTGGACAACCGCAAAAACTTACAGTGGAGCAAAGACGGCATCCAAAATGTACATCCGAACATGACATGACAATCAACAATGTCCCCACAAAGAAGGATAGAAACAACTGAAATATTCTTGATTGCTAAAACAAAGTAGATGCGGGGAAATATCGCTCAAAGGAAGACATGAAACTGCTACAGGAAAATACCGGGAAAAAAAAGAAAAAGCCACCAAAATAGGAGAGTAAGACAAGAATCAAAACACTACACACAGGAAAACCGCAAAAAATGGTGTGATGTGACAGTACACCTACTTTGAGACAAGAGCTATATTGATACATAGTTGGTTATGGTTTGAAGTCATGTCCAACAATTGCGTTGTTGTAGGTGGCAGCAGTTAGCGATTGCTTTGTAGATGTGGGAAACAGCGGGAGGCAGGGTGCAGGTAAAACGGTATCCTAATGCTTAAACCAAAAATAAACAAAAGGTGAGTGCCCCTAAGAAAAGGCATTGAAGCTTAGGGAAGGCTATGCAGAGCAAAACTAAAACTGAACTGGCTGCAAAGTAAACAAAAACAGAATGCTGGACGACAGCAAAGACTTACTGTGGAGCAAAGACGGCGTCCACAAAGTACATCCGAACATGACATGACAATCAACAATGTCCCCACAAAGAAGGATAGAAACAACTGAAATATTCTTGATTGCTAAAACAAAGTAGATGCGGGGAAATATCGCTCAAAGGAAGACATGAAACTGCTACAGGAAAATACAGAAAAAAGAGAAAAAGCCACCAAAATAGGAGAGTAAGACAAGAATCAAACCACGACACACAGGAAAACCGCAAAAAATGGTGTGACGTGACAGTACACCTACTTTGAGACAAGAGCTATATTGATACATAGTTGGTTATGGTTTAAAGTCATGTCCAACAATTGCGTTGTTGTAGGTGGCAGCAGTTAGCGATTGCTTTGTAGATGTGGGAAACAGCGGGAGGCAGTGTGCAGGTAAAAAGGTGTCTAATGCTTAAACCAAAAATAAATAAAAGGTGAGTGCCCCTAAGAAAAGGCATTGAAGCTTAGGGAAGGCTATGCAGAACGAAACTAAAACTGAACTGGCTACAAAGTAAACAAAAACAGAATGCTGGACAACCGCAAAAACTTACAGTGGAGTAAAGACGGCGTCCACAATGTACATCCGAACATGACATGACAATCAACAATGTCCCCACAAAGAAGGATAGAAACAACTGAAATATTATTGATTGCTAAAACAAAGTAGATGCGGGGAAATATCGCTCAAAGGAAGACATGAAACTGCTACAGGAAAATACCGAAAAAAGAGAAAAAGCCACCAAAATAGGAGAGTAAGACAAGAATCAAAACACTACACACAGGAAAACCGCAAAAAATGGTGTGATGTGACAGTACACCTACTTTGAGACAAGAGCTATATTGATACATAGTTGGTTATGGTTTGAAGTCATGTCCAACAATTGCGTTGTTGTAGGTGGCAGCAGTTAGCGATTGCTTTGTAGATGTGGGAAACAGCGGGAGGCAGGGTGCAGGTAAAACGGTATCCTAATGCTTAAACCAAAAATAAACAAAAGGTGAGTGCCCCTAAGAAAAGGCATTGAAGCTTAGGGAAGGCTATGCAGAACAAAACTAAAACTGAACTGGCTGCAAAGTAAACAAAAACAGAATGCTGGACGACAGCAAAGACTTACTGTGGAGCAAAGACGGCGTCCACAAAGTACATCCGAACATGACATGACAATCAACAATGTCCCCACAAAGAAGGATAGAAACAACTGAAATATTCTTGATTGCTAAAACAAAGTAGATGCGGGGAAATATCGCTCAAAGGAAGACATGAAACTGCTACAGGAAAATACAGAAAAAAGAGAAAAAGCCACCAAAATAGGAGAGTAAGACAAGAATCAAACCACGACACACAGGAAAACCGCAAAAAATGGTGTGACGTGACAGTACACCTACTTTGAGACAAGAGCTATATTGATACATAGTTGGTTATGGTTTAAAGTCATGTCCAACAATTGCGTTGTTGTAGGTGGCAGCAGTTAGCGATTGCTTTGTAGATGTGGGAAACAGCGGGAGGCAGTGTGCAGGTAAAAAGGTGTCTAATGCTTAAACCAAAAATAAATAAAAGGTGAGTGCCCCTAAGAAAAGGCATTGAAGCTTAGGGAAGGCTATGCAGAGCGAAACTAAAACTGAACTGGCTACAAAGTAAACAAAAACAGAATGCTGGACGACAGCAAAAACTTACAGTGGAGCAAAGACGGCGTCCACAAAGTACATCCGAACATGACATGACAATCAACAATGTCCCCACAAAGAAGGATAGAAACAACTGAAATATTCTTGATTGCTAAAACAAAGTAGCTCAAAGGAAGACATGAAACTGCTACAGGAAAATACCGAAAAAAAAGAAAAAGCCACCAAAATAGGAGAGTAAGACAAGAATCAAAACACTACACACAGGAAAACCGCAAAAAATGGTGTGATGTGACAGTACACCTACTTTGAGACAAGAGCTATATTGATACATAGTTGGTTATGGTTTAAAGTCATATCCAACAATTGCGTTGTTGTAGGTGGCAGCAGTTAGCGATTGCTTTGTAGATGTGGGAAACAGCGGGAGGCAGGGTGCAGGTAAAACGGTATCCTAATGCTTAAACCAAAAATAAACAAAAGGTGAGTGCCCCTAAGAAAAGGCATTGAAGCTTAGGGAAGGCTATGCAGAACAAAACTAAAACTGAACTGGCTGCAAAGTAAACAAAAACAGAATGCTGGACGACAGCAAAAACTTACTGTGGCGCAAAGACGGCGTCCACAAAGTACATCCGAACATGACATGACAATCAACAACGTCCCCACAAAGAAGGATAGAAACAACTGAAATATTCTTGATTGCTAAAACAAAGTAGTTGCGGGGAAATATCGCTCAAAGGAAGACATGAAACTGCTACAGGAAAATACCGAAAAAAGAGAAAAAGCCACCAAAATAGGAGAGTAAGACAAGAATCAAACCACGACACACAGGAAAACAGCAAAAAAAGTCCAAATAAGTCAGGGTGTGATGAGGATGGATGGACCTATGGGATGTTCCAAATAAGTGTTTGATGAGCATTCCTCAACTTTATCAGTATTTATTGCCACCTTTCCCAACTTCTTTGTCACGTGTTGCTGCCATCAAATTCTAAAGTTGATGATTATTTGCAAAAAAAAAAAAATGTTTATCAGTTTGAACATCAAATATGTTGTCTTTGTAGCATATTCAACTGAATACGGCTTGAAAAGGACTTGCAAATCATTGTATTCCGTTTATATTTACATCTAACACAATTTCCCAACTCATATGGAAACGGGGTTTGTATCTCATTCCTGTGTGCGCTGACAGCAACATGAACATGAAACTTGTGTAATATCTCACCGCCGGCACAAGAAAACAAAAAGCCTTTCAAGCGCAGAGGAAAAAAGGCGTAATGAGGACGGTGACAAACTGGCTTGAAAGTCAAACAGAGAGTAACCGGAGTGGCTCCTTTTATTGACGCTGAGGGGAACCTGCTGAAAGGTGTCTGCTTCCGAGACATCAAGAGCCTTGCTATTTGAAAGAGTCCAAATAGGTCAAGATGTTCCTTTTAAGACGCTTTCAAGGGGCCGCGGCCTGTATTTCAATCTGGGAGGTGGGGAAATAAATGCCACAGGAGTGTCTTCCCAGCACCAGGTGAGTTGGAAACAAGGACCCAAACATTTGTGGTGCATTCATCATATTCATTGTATACAATCATTCTTACTGGTGAACAAATGGAATACTCAGGAAATGTAAATAGATACATTTTAAAATATGTATAACATATAAAATGATACTTATTTGAGTTGTCAGAAATAGGAGTTAATGGGATTAATCACAAAAACAAAAGACAGATTTATCACACAATAGATCTTCTGTATGACATTCTGACAACAAAATGTTATTTGTGTCAAAATATTGCACTTTTTTTTTTTAATTGACTTAAATTATGCAAGCGAAAAATAATCTGTGATTAAACCTGAATACTCCAAATTCAAAAGGGTGATTATTCTGATTAAAAAAGGAATAATTTGACAGCACTAATACATACATATAGCACTGAATTTATAACATTAAAAAAGATTATAATTCATGCATACATATAATTTCATTATAAAAAATATATACAAAAAAATAGATTAAACAGAATAATTTTAAACATAAAAACATAAAAATGTAAACAATTTAAAATATGTATAAAATATAATAGAACATTCTTGCCTGATGTACAGCTTAAGTTGTTCAACAGTCTCCCTTCTGCTATTTTAGCCTGCCTGTAGTCCGGGCATTGAAAATGTGTGGTGCAATATGAAGGCTAAAATAGCAGAAGGGAGACTCTATTATATTTTATACATATTTTAAATTGTTTACATTTTTATGTTTTTATGTTTAAAATTATTCTGTTTAATCTAGTTTTTTGTATACATTTTTTATAATGAAATGATATGTATGCATGAATTATAATCTTTTTTAATGTTATAAATTCAGTGCTATATGTATGTATTAGTGCTGTCAAATTATTCCTTTTTTAATCAGAATAATCACCCTTTTGAATTTGGAGTATTCAGGATTAATCACAGATTATTTTTCGCTTGCATAATTTAAGTCAATTAAAAAAAAAAAGTGCAATATTTTGACACAAATAACATTTTGTTGTCAGAATGTCATACAGAAGATCTATTGTGTGATAAATCTGACTATATATGATCAAGGCAGTCTTTTTTTTGTGATTAATCACATTAACTCCTATTTTTGACAACTCAAATATGTGTGTTGTATTTTTATGCATTATTTTATATTTTATAAAAAATGTTACCGAACATATGTCATTTTTTGCTAAAAACTTGGTAGCTTATTTTGAAGTGAAATGTGTCAACCTAAGCCACCTTTCAGGTACATACATGTTTTGGAGCAACATCCAAGCCACCTTATCATGGACGCCCCTGCTTATTTCAGCAAGACGATGCCACGTGTTACAACAGCGTGGCTTCGTAATAAAAGAGTGCGGGTACTATACTGGCCTGCCTGTAGTTCGGGCATTGAAAATGTGTGGTGCAATATGAAGGCTAAAATAGCAGAAGGGAGACTGTTGAACAACTTAAGCTGTACATCAGGCAAGAATGTTCTATTATATTTTATACATATTTTAAATTGTTTACATTTTTATGTTTAAAATTATTCTGTTTAATCTAGTTTTTTTAATACATTTTTTTGAATGAAATTATATGTATGCATGAATTATAATCTTTTTTAATGTTATAAATTCAGTGCTATATGTATGTATTAGTGCTGTCAAATTATTCCTTTTTTAATCAGAATAATCACACTTTTGAATTTGGAGTATTCAGGATTAATCACAGATTATTTTTCGCTTGCATAATTTAAGTCAATTTAAAAAAAAAAAGTGCAATATTTTGACACAAATAACATTTTGTTGTCAGAATGTCATATAGAAGATCTATTGTGTGATAAATCTGTCTATTTATGATTAAGGCAGTCTTTTGTTTTTGTGATTAATCACATTAACTCCTATTTTTGACAACTCAAATATGTATCATTTTATATGTTATACATATTTTAAAATGTATCTATTTACATTTCCTGAGTATTCCATTTGTTCACCAGTAAGAATGATTGTATATAATGAATATGATGAATGCACCACAAATGTTTGGGTCCTTGTTTCCAGTCTCCCTTCTGCTATTTTAGCCTTCATATTGCACCACACATTTTCAATGCCCGGACTACAGGCAGGCCAGTATAGTACCCGCACTCTTTTACTACGAAGCCACGCTGTTGTAACACGTGGCATCGTCTTGCTGAAATAAGCAGGGGCGTCCATGATAAGGTGGCTTGGATGTTGCTCCAAAACATGTATGTACCTGAAAGGTGGCTTAGGTTGACACATTTCACTTCAAAATAAGTTACCAAGTTTTTAGCAAATAAATGACATATGTTCTGTAAAAAATTTTATAAAATATAAAATAATGCATAAAAATACAACAAAATGTTATTTGTGTCAAAATATTGCACTTTCAAAAAAAAAAGTGATTTAAATTATGCAAGCGAAAAATAATCTGTGATTAATCCTGAATACTCCAAATTCAAAAGGGTGATTATTCTGATTAAAAAAAGGAATAATTTGACAGCACTAATACATACATATAGCACTGAATTTATAACATTAAAAAAGATTATAATTCATGCATACATATAATTTCATTATAAAAAATGTATACAAAAAACTAGATTAAACAGAATAATTTTAAACATAAAAATGTAAACAATTTAAAATATGTATAAAATATAATAGAACATTCTTGCCTGATGTACAGCTTAAATTGTTCAACAGTCTCCCTTCTGCTATTTTAGCCTTCATATTGCACCACACATTTTCAATACCCGGACTACAGGCAGGCCAGTATAGTACCCGCACTCTTTTACTACGAAGCCACGCAGTTGTAACACGTGGCATCGTCTTGCTGAAATAAGCAGGGGCGTCCATGATAAGGTGGCTTGTATGTATGTACCTGAAAGGTGGCTTAGGTTGACACATTTCACTTCAAAATAAGTTACCAAGTTTTTAGCAAATAAATGACATATGTTCGGTAAAAATTGTTATAAAATATAAAATAATGCATAAAAATACAACAAAATGTTATTTGTGTCAAAATATTGCACTTTCAAAAAAAAAAATGATTTAAATAATGCAAGCGAAAAATAATCTGTGATTAATCCTGAATACTCCAAATTCAAAATTGTGATTATTCTGATTAAAAAAGGAATAATTTGACAGCACTAATACATACATATAGCACTGAATTTATAACATTAAAAAATATTATAATTCATGCATACATATAATTTCATTATAAAAAATGTATAAAAAAAACTAGATTAAACAGAATAATTTTAAACATAAAAATGTAAACAATTTAAAATAAGTATAAAATATAATAGGACATTCTTGCCTGATGTACAGCTTAAGTTGTTCAACAGTCTCCCTTCCGCTATTTTAGCCTTCATATTGCACCACACATTTTCAATGCCCGGACTACAGGCAGGCCAGTATAGTACCCGCACTCTTTTACTACGAAGCCACGCAGTTGTAACACGTGGCATCGTCTTGCTGAAATAAGCAGGGGCGTCCATGATAAGGTGGCTTGGATGTTGCTCCAAAACATGTATGTACCTGAAAGGTGGCTTAGGTTGACACATTTCACTTCAAAATAAGCTACCAAGTTTTTAGCAAAAAATGACATATGTTCGGTAACATTTTTTATAAAATATAAAATAATGCATAAAAATACAACACACATATTTGAGTTGTCAAAAATAGGAGTTAATGTGATTAATCACAAAAAAAAGACTGCCTTGATCATATATAGTCAGATTTATCACACAATAGATCTTCTGTATGACATTCTGACAACAAAATGTTATTTGTGTCAAAATATTGCACTTTTTTTTTTTAATTGACTTAAATTATGCAAGCGAAAAATAATCTGTGATTAATCCTGAATACTCCAAATTCAAAAGGGTGATTATTCTTATTAAAAAAGGAATCATTTGACAGCACTAATACATACATATAGCACTGAATTTATAACATTAAAAAAGATTATAATTCATGCATACATATATTTTCATTATAAAAAATGTATAAAAAAAACTAGATTAAACAGAATAATTTTAAACATAAAATGTAAACAATTTAAAATATGTATAAAATATAATAGGACATTCTTGCCTGATGTACAGCTTAAGTTGTTCAACAGTCTCCGTTCTGCTATTTTAGCCTTCATATTGCACCACACATTTTCAATGCCCGGACTACAGGCAGGCCAGTATAGTACCCGCACTCTTTTACTACGAAGCCACGCAGTTGTAACACGTGGCATCGTCTTGCTGAAATAAGCAGGGGCGTCCATGATAAGGTGGCTTGTATGTATGTACCTGAAAGGTGGCTTAGGTTGACACATTTCACTTCAAAATAAGTTACCAAGTTTTTAGCAAATAAATGACATATGTTCTGTAAAATTTTTTATAAAATATAAAATAATGCATAAAAATACAACAAAATGTTATTTGTGTCAAAATATTGCACTTTAAAAAAAAAATTGATTTAAATTATGCAAGCGAAAAATAATCTGTGATTAATCCTGAATACTCCAAATTCAAAAGGGTGATTATTCTGATTAAAAAAAGGAATAATTTGACAGCACTAATACATACATATAGCACTGAATTTATAACATTAAAAAAGATTATAATTCATGCATACATATAATTTCATTCAAAAAAATGTATAAAAAAAACTAGATTAAACAGAATAATTTTAAACATAAAAATGTAAACAATTTAAAATATGTATAAAATATAATAGAACATTCTTGCTTGATGTACAGCTTAAGTTGTTCAACAGTCTCCCTTCTGCTATTTTAGCCTTCATATTGCACCACACATTTTCAATGCCCGGACTACAGGCAGGCCAGTATAGTACCCGCACTCTTTTACTACGAAGCCACGCTGTTGTAACACGTGGCATCGTCTTGCTGAAATAAGCAGGGGCGTCCATGATAAGGTGGCTTGGCTGTTGCTCCAAAACATGTATGTACCTGAAAGGTGGTTTAGGTTGACACATTTCACTTCAAAATAAGTTACCAAGTTTTTAGCAAAAAATGACATATGTTCGGTAAAATTTTTTATAAAATATAAAATAATGCATAAAAATACAACAAAATGTTATTTGTGTCAAAATATTGCACTTTTAAAAAAAAATTGATTTAAATTATGCAAGCGAAAAATAATATGTGATTAATCCTGAATACTCCAAATTGAAAAGGGTGATTATTCTGATTAAAAAAGGAATAATTTGACAGCACTAATACATACATATAGCACTGAATTTATAACATTAAAAAAGATTATAATTCATGCATACATATAATTTCATTATAAAAAATGTATACAAAAAACTAGATTAAACAGAATAATTGTAAACATAAAAATGTAAACAATTTGAAATATGTATAAAATATAATAGAACATTCTTGCCTGATGTACAGCTTAAGTTGTTCAACAGTCTCCCTTCTGCTATTTTAGCCTTCATATTGCACCACACATTTTCAATGCCCGGACTACAGGCAGGCCAGTATAGTACCCGCACTCTTTTACTACGAAGCCACGCAGTTGTAACACGTGGCATCGTCTTGCTGAAATAAGCAGGGGCGTCCATGATAAGGTGGCTTGGATGTTGCTCCAAAACATGTATGTACCTAAAAGGTGGCTTAGGTTGACACATTTCACTTCAATATAAGTTACCAAGTTTTTAGCAAAAAATGACAAATGTTCGGTAAATTTTTTTATAAAATATAAAATAATGCATTAAAATACAACAAAATGTTATTTGTGTCGAAATATTGCACTTTAAAAAAAAAATTGATTTAAATTATGCAAGCGAAAAATAATCTGTGATTAATCCTGAATACTCCAAATTCAAAAGGGTGATTATTCTGATTAAAAAAGGAATAATTTGACAGCACTAATACATACATATAGCACTGAATTTATAACATTAAAAAAGATTATAATTCATGCATACATATAATTTCATTATAAAAAATTTATTAAAAAAACTAGATTAAACAGAATAATTTTAAACATAAAAATGTAAACAATTTAAAATATGTATAAAATATAATAGAACATTCTTGCCTGAAGTACAGCTTAAGTTGTTCAACAGTCTCCCTTCTGCTATTTTAGCCTTCATATTGCACCACACATTTTCAAAGCCCGGACTACAGGCAGGCCAGTATAGTACCCGCACTCTTTTTACTACGAAGCCACGCTGTTGTAACACGTGGCATCGTCTTGCTGAAATAAGCAGGGGCGTCCATGATAAGGTGGCTTGGATGTTGCTCCAAAACATGTATGTACCTGAAAGGTGGCTTAGGTTGACACATTTCACTTCAAAATAAGTTGCCAAGTTTTTAGCAAATAAATGACATATGTTCTGTAAAATTTTTTATAAAATATAAAATAATGCATAAAAATACAACAAAATGTTATTTGTGTCAAAATATTGCACTTTCAAAAAAAAAAGTGATTTAAATTATGCAAGCGAAAAATAATCTGTGATTAATCCTGAATACTCCAAATTCAAAAGGGTGATTATTCTGATTAAAAAAAGGAATAATTTGACAGCACTAATACATACATATAGCACTGAATTTATAACATTAAAAAAGATTATAATTCATGCATACATATAATTTCATTATAAAAAATGTATACAAAAAAATAGATTAAACAGAATAATTTTAAACATAAAAATGTAAACAATTTAAAATATGTATAAAATATAATAGAACATTCTTGCCTGATGTACAGCTTAAGTTGTTCAACAGTCTCCCTTCTGCTATTTTAGCCTTCATATTGCACCACACATTTTCAATGCCCGGACTACAGGCAGGCCAGTATAGTACCCGCACTCTTTTACTACGAAGCCACGCAGTTGTAACACGTGGCATCGTCTTGCTGAAATAAGCAGGGGCGTCCATGATAAGGTGGCTTGGATGTTGCTCCAAAACATGTATGTACCTGAAAGGTGGCTTAGGTTGACACATTTCACTTCAAAATAAGTTACCAAGTTTTTAGCAAAAAAATGACATATGTTCGGTAAAATTTTTTATAAAATATAAAATAATGCATAAAAATACAACAAAATGTTATTTGTGTCAAAATATTGCACTTTAAAAAAAAAATTGATTTAAATTATGCAAGCGAAAAATAATCTGTGATTAATCCTGAATACTCCAAATTCAAAATTGTGATTATTCTGATTAAAAAATGAATAATTTGACAGCACTAATACATACATATAGCACTGAATTTATAACATTAAAAAAGATTATAATTCATGCATACATATAATTTCATTATAAAAAATGTATAAAAAAAACTAGATTAAACAGAATAATTTTAAACATAAAAATGTAAACAATTTAAAATATGTATAAAATATAATAGAACATTCTTGCCTGATGTACAGCTTAAGTTGTTCAACAGTCTCCCTTCTGCTATTTTAGCCTTCATATTGCACCACACATTTTCAAAGCCCGGACTACAGGCAGGCCAGTATAGTACCCGCACTCTTTTTACTACGAAGCCACGCTGTTGTAACACGTGGCATCGTCTTGCTGAAATAAGCAGGGGCGTCCATGATAAGGTGGCTTGTATGTTGCTCCAAAACATGTATGTACCTGAAAGGTGGCTTAGGTTGACACTTTTCACTTCAAAATAAGTTACCAAGTTTTTAGCAAATAAATGACATATGTTCGGTAAAAATTTTTATAAAATATAAAATAATGCATAAAAATACAACAAAATGTTATTTGTGTCAAAATATTGCACTTTTAAAAAAAAATTGATTTAAATTATGCAAGCGAAGATTAATCTGTGATTAATCCTGAATACTCCAAATTCAAAAGGGTGATTATTCTGATTAAAAAAGGAATAATTTGACAGCACTAATACATACATATAGCACTGAATTTATAACATTAAAAAAGATTATAATTCATGCATACATATAATTTCATTCAAAAAAATTTATAAAAAAAACTAGATTAAACAGAATAATTTTAAACATAAAAATGTAAACAATTTAAAATATGTATAAAATATAATAGAACATTCTTGCCTGATGTACAGCTTAAGTTGTTCAACAGTCTCCCTTCTGCTATTTTAGCCTTCATATTGCACCACACATTTTCAATGCCCGGACTACAGGCAGGCCAGTATAGTACCCGCACTCTTTTACTACGAAGCCACGCTGTTGTAACACGTGGCATCGTCTTGCTGAAATAAGCAGGGGCGTCCATGATAAGGTGGCTTGTATGTTGCTCCAAAACATGTATGTACCTGAAAGGTGGCTTAGGTTGACACATTTCACTTCAAAATAAGTTACCAAGTTTTTAGCAAATAAATGACATATGTTCGGTAAAAATTTTTATAAAATATAAAATAATGCATAAAAATACAACACACATATTTGAGTTGTCAAAAATAGGAGTTAATGTGATTAATCACAGATTTATCACACAATGTATGTTAGATCTTCGGTATCTGTAACAAAATGTTATTTGTGTCAAAATATTGCGCTTTTTTTTTTTAATTACCTTAAATTACGCGAGGGAAAAATAACCTGCAATTAATCCTGAATACTCCAAATTAAAAAGTGTGATTATTCTGATTAAAAAAGGAATCATTTGACAGCACTAATACATACATATGCTGAATTTAATTTTTTTTTAAAAAGATTATAATTCAAGTGCATATAATTAATTTATAAAAAAAAAAAAAAAAAAAAAAAAATTAAATACAAAAACATGAAAATATATACAATGTAAATATGTAAAAAATATAAGAGAATACGTGAACATTTGTATACAAATTAGCGCTAAATTAACATGTTAACTTATACAAATGGTCAACAATTATTGCATGAATCATGTAAAAACGCTGATTATAACACAATTTATTTTGAATGTCCATGTTCCTTCACTTAACTACGGGTGGTTACCTAAAAGGTGGTCGGTGATTGGTGAGGAATGAGTCCAATTTCACTTCTTAATTCACCGAGACACTACTTTAAATGGAAATATTATCACGCTTTGAACAAATCAATGGTATGCATTCTAGTAAAACATGAAAAAAAACTGTTCCCCTATGACATTCAAACAATAAAATTGCATTTGTATTAAAGTATTTGAAACCCTGATGTGGGATCTGAGCCCAGAATGTGTTGGCTTGTGCAGCCCTTTGAGACATTTGTAAATAAAGGGCTACATAAATAATCTTTGATTGATTGATTGAAAGTATTGGGGTGTCCTTTAAATTTACTTTGAATTATGCACGCAATAATTTTACTGTGATTAATCGTGATTAATCAAAATGCAAAAGTGGGATTATTCTAATTTAAAAATGTTATGTTTAAAAAATGTAACTAAATTGTTGCCACGCAGTAAAAATACACTGTGACCCTTGCTAAGTTACAAAAAAAATCTATAAATAAAAACAATAACAATTCAGAATGACTTTAAAGGGTTCACTTTATGAGTTTTCTCTACTTTTAAAAGACTTCCTTGTGGTCTACATCAGTGTTTTTCAACCTTTTTAGAGCCAAGGCGCATTTTTTTTCATCGAAAAAATCCGGAGGCACACCACCAGCAGAAATCATTACAAAATGAATTCAGAAAACAATAAAAAGTCGTTGTTGCTATTTAAAATGGGCGGACGCTATCCTTCTTTGTGGGGACATTGTTAATTGTCATGTCATGTTCGGATGTCCTTTGTGGACGCCGTCTCTGCTCCACACGCTGTAAGTCTTTGCTGTCCTCCAGAATTCTGTTTTTTAAATTTTTGTGTCGTTTGGCATAGCTTTCCCGAAGCTTCAATGCCTTTTCTTAGGGGCACTTGCCTTTGGTTTATTTTTGGTTTAAGCATTAGATACCTTTTTACCTTGGGAAGACGAGGGGAACGCCTCGGGATCCCCCCAGGAGGAGAAGTCAGGGCTTCCCTGCTTAGGCTGCTGCCCCCGTGACCCCACCTCAGATAAGCGGAATAAGATGGATGGATGGATGGATGTATACCGTATTTTCCGCACCATAAGCCGCCCTGGGTTATAAGCCGCGCCTTCAATGAACGGCATATTTCAAAACTTTGTCCACCTATAAGCCGCCCCGTGTTATAAGCCGCATCTAACTGCGCTAAAGGAATGTCAAAAAAACAGTCAGATAGGTCAGTCAAACTTTAATAATATATTAAAAACCAGCGTGATGTGGGCGCGCATGGAGTCGTATATCAACATGGACGGAGCTGCGTGAAAAAAGCCACCCGGCCTCTTCGCGTAAACTTAAACTTACCTTAACCACTCGCTCATCTTTTCTTCATCCATCCCTTCGAGTTAGCTTTTATGATGACGCCGGCTGGAAAGGTCTCTTTTGGCAAGGTCTTCCTTTTGAATATCACCATGGGTGGAAGTTTCTGGCCATTAGCATGGCAAGCTAGAACCACAGTGAAGGATGACTTCTCATTCCCTGTGGTGCGAATATTCACCGTACGTGCTCCCGTTGTATCCACAGTGCGGTTCACAGGAATATCAAAAGTCAGTGGAACCTCGTCCATGTTGATAATGTTCTCTGGCCGGATCTTTTTTTCAGCTATCTTGTTTTTACAATATGCACGGAAAGTAGCCAGCTTTTCTTGAAAGTCTTTAGGCAGTTGCTGTGAAATAGTAATCCGTGTGCGGATGGAGAGATTGCGTCTTTTCATGAACCGGATCCGTGTCGCTTAGTAGGAGCCATTTTGTGGTCTTTACAGATGTAAACACACAAAGGAAATGAAACGTACGGTAATATCCGTGCGCTTTTTCTTCTTCTACGCGGGCGGGTGGTTGCTTACAGTAGAAGAAGAAGCGCTTCCTGTTCTATGGGGGCGGGTGCTTACCTTGGCGGTTGCTTGCGTAGAAGAAGAAGCACTTCCTCTTCTACGGGGAAAAAAGATGGCGGCTGTTTACCGTAGTTGCGAGACCGAAACTTTATGAAAATGAATCTTAATATGAATCCATATATAAAGCGCACCGGGTTAAAAGCCGCACTGTCAGCTTTTGAGAAAATTTGTGGTTTTTAGGTGCGGCTAATAGTGCGGAAAATACGGTACTGTACATTCTGCACTTTTTAGCCCTATATATTCCTATTCACTCTCTAATAATAAGCGACCTCCAAACTTAATTAAAGGGGCGGAATTAAATCAGCTCTGTTTCTTCCTATGTTGAATTGTGTGAGTGTAAACATGTCGTGTTCTTTGCAGCAACTTGAAAATGAACAAAGCGTGGCCATGATCGGTTTCTGCTGCTATTCAGTGCCAGTAGTGTCAAGTGAGGGCGCTAGCTCATTCTAGGCACGTGTACATGGACAACATCTATTTCATCTGATCATCTGTGGGATTAGAATGCTCCTGTGTACATGGAAAGAAATGATCTGATTATGACGTACATTTTAATGCATCACACCTTAAATCGGAATACTTTGACATGCGCACAACCTAACTTCAATGTGTGTTATTATATGTGCTACGGCGCCATCTTTTAGACTTTCACCGTTAATGGACACTTGTCTGATATCATAACTGTATTTTTGAAAACAAAAATTCCCCTCTCTTCACTACTTTTGTTTTACCTCTCTTTTTTGAAAAGGAGCTGTTCTCACGTCAACATTGTTTGTTTGTGTTTGAGGTTAGCTGTTAGCACTTGTAATGTCGTGAGTAAAAGAACTGATTAAGACAACAACTGGATCCCTTCTTTTATCCTTACATCCACACATAAGAATATACTCGTATTTTTGCTCGTGATGGGGTCAGAATATTCCGAATGAAGCGTTTTTTTATTCCAGTTAGGCTTTTTAATCCGATGAAATGTGCACATAGCTTCAGCAAAGGAACTTTAATTGGCGGTTTTCAATCTCTGTGCCGCTTTATGCTGTTGTTTTCCAATTTGTCAGTGGCGGGGTACTAAAGGAGCCAGAACTCTTGGCAAAAGCACTCATTTGGCATGGAGGTGCTCACATTTCGGACACCCAAGCCTCGGCAACGAAAGGCAAAGATGTTTTTTTGTTGTTTTTTTTGTTGCGGTTCTGAAACGCAATCACGTGTGTTGAAGACACAGAAGAAATGTGATTTCTAAGGTGTGCTCACTTCACACTGACCTCCTCACTGCAGGCCAAAAGTCAAGTCTTCAACATCTGAGGGATTTGAGTTGAAATGGAAGCGCAGCAGCTTTTCCTTTGCACTTAATTGTGATGAGGATGGATTTTTTTTTTATTTTTTTTTTAGAGGTGTATTCCATGATTTGATACTAAAGAATTCCATAACATGGTACTTTGACAAGCTCAAGTCCTGTGACAAATACTGGAAAACTAGAGAGATGTTTGTAAGAACCTACTCCAAAAAAAGCTAGTCAAAGATCTACTATATAACAGGAGCACTCTACTGTTTGTAACTTTGTACAAATACTGGACAACTAGAGAGATGTTGATGGCAGGTGTTTAGAGTCGGACGCTAGAAGGTTTTTTTTTTTTTTTTTTTTTTTCTAGGGTCCAACTGAGAAGAGAATTCTTCACTGGCGGCCATGGCTGTGGTTTCCCACGGCAACCGAGTGGGACGCCGAAAAAATGCTGCCAAATGGAAATGAAGAAGGAGCCTCAGCGTCTGCTGCAACACATCTGATCTCATCCTAGACACTGCACGTAGATGCTGAAACATGATGTCATGTATATGAGGAAACATGATGTCATGTATATGAGGAAACATGATGTCATGTATATGAGGAAACATGATGTCATGTATATGAGGAAACATGATGTCATGTATATGAGGAAACATGATGTAATGTATATGAGGAAGCATGATGTAATGTATATGAGGAAACATGATGTAATGTATATGATGAAACATGATGTAATGTATATGATGAAACATGATGTAATGTATATGATGAAACATGATGTCATGTATATGAGGAAACATGATGTCATGTATATGAGGAAACATGCTGTAATGTATATGATGAAACATGATGTCATGTATATGATGAAACATGCTGTAATATATGATGAAACATGATGTAATGTATATGATGAAACATGCTGTAATATATGATGAAACATGATGTAATATATGATGAAACATGATGTAATGTATATGATGAAACATGCTGTAATATATGATGAAACATGATGTAATGTATATGATGAAACATGATGTAATGTATATGATGAAACATGCTGTAATATATGATGAAACATGATGTAATGTATATGATGAAACATGCTGTAATATATGATGAAACATGATGTAATGTATATGATGAAACATGCTGTAATGTATATGAGGAAACAAGATGTAATGTATATGATGAAACATGCTGTAGTATATGATGAAACATGATGTAATGTATATGATGAAACATGCTGTAATATATGATGAAACATGATGTAATGTATATGATGAAACATGCTGTAATATATGATGAAACATGATGTCATGTATATGATGAAACATGCTGTAATATATGATGAAACATGATGTAATGTATATGATGAAACATGATGTAATGTATATGATGAAACATGATGTAATGTATATGATGAAACATGATGTAATGTATATGATGAAACATGCTGTAATATATGATGAAACATGATGTAATGTATATGAGGAAACATGATGTCATGTATATGATGAAACATGATTTAATGTATATGATGAAACATGATGTCATGTATATGATGAAACATGATGTAATGTATATGAGGAAACATGATGTCATGTATATGAGGAAACATGATGCAATGTATATAAGGAAACATGATGTCATGTATATGAGGAAACATGATGTAATGTATATGATGAAACATGATGTAATGTATGAGGAAACATGATGTAATGTATATGAGGAAACATGATGTAATATATATGAGGAAACATGCTGTAATGTATATGAAGAAACATGATGTAATGTATATGATGAAACATGATGTAATGTATATGAGGAAACATGATGTCATGTATATGAGGAAACATGATGCAATGTATATGATGAAACATGATGTCATGTATATGAGGAAACATGATGTAATGTATATGATGAAACATGATGTAATGTATGAGGAAACATGATGTAATGTATATGATGAAACATGATGTAATGTATATGAGGAAACATGATGTAATGTATATGATGAAACATGATGTAATGTATATGAGGAAACATGATGTAATGTATATGAGGAAACATGATGTAATATATATGATGAAACATGATGTAATGTATATGATGAAACATGCTGTAATGTATATGATGAAACATGCTGTAATGTATATGAGGAAACATGATGTAATGTATATGATGAAACATGATGTAATGTATATGAGGAAACATGCTGTAATGTATATGAGGAAACATGATGTAATGTATATGATGAAACATGCTGTAATATATGATGAAACATGATGTAATGTATATGATGAAACATGCTGTAATATATGATGAAACATGATGTAATGTATATGATGAAACATGATGTAATGTATATGAGGAAACATGATGTAATGTATATGATGAAACGTGTTGTAATGTATATGAGGAAACATGATGTAATGTATATGATGAAACATGATGTAATGTATATGAGGAAACATGATGTAATGTATATGATGGAGCATGAGGTAATGTATATGATGAAACATGCTGTAATGTATATGAGGAAACATGATGTAATGTATATGAGGAAACATGCTGTAATGTATATGATGAAACATGATGTAATGTATATGAGGAAACATGATGTAATGTATATGATGAAACATGATGTAATGTATATGAGGAAACATGATGTCATGTATATGATGAAACATGTTGTAATGTATATGATGAAACATGATGTAATGTATATGATGAAACATGATGTAATGTATATGATGAAACATGATGTAATGTATATGATGAAACATGTTGTAATGTATATGATGAAACATGATGTAATTTATATGATGAAACATGATGTAATGTATATGATGAAACATGATGTAATGTATATGAGGAAACATGATGTAATGTATATGAGGAAACATGCTGTAATGTATATGATGAAACATGCTGTAATGTATATGATGAAACATGATGTAATGTAAATGAGGAAACATGATATAATGTATATAATGAAACATGCTGTAATGTATATAAGGAAACATGATGTAATGTATATGATGAAACATGATGTAATGTATATGAGGAAACATGATGTAATGTACGCCAGGCCAGGAGTTGTTTGCGTGAAATAAACACCCCAGCAGCTGTTTTTAAGGACCTGCTGTGAAAACACTAGTCATAGATACACATAGATAGTAATATTTATACATAGATACAAATAGATACACATAGATAGTCATAGATACACATAGATAGTAATATTTATACATAGATACAAATAGATACACATAGATAGTCATAGATACACATAGATAGTAATAGATACACATAGATACACATAGACAGTAATAGATATACATAGATACACATAGATACACATAGATAGTCATAGATAGTCATAGATACACATAGATAGTCATAGATAGTCATAGATACACAATAGGACAGGAGCACTCTGCTCTTTTAAACAAACTACTCCCAAAACGCTAGTCAAAGATTAACTATTTGACAGGAGTGCCCTGCTGTTTTTTAGGGAATCCACTGCAAATTTGCTCGTCAAAGATCCTCCGTATGTCACAAGAGCGCGTTGCTGTTTTTAATGACCCACTCAAAAAACGTTAGTCAAAGATCTTCTATATAACAGGAGCACTCAACTCTTTGTAACGACCTACTGCAAAACAAATCTAGTCAAAGATCCACTATATAATAGGAGCACTCTACTGTTTGTAACGACCTACTCCAAAAAAACGTTAGTCAAAGATCTACTATATAACAGGAGCACTCTACTGTTTGTAAGAACCTACTCCAAAAAAACGTTAGTCAAAGATCTACTATATAACAGGAGCACTCTACTGTTTGTAACGACCTACTGCAAAACAAATCTAGTCAAAGATCCACTATATAATAGGAGCACTCTACTGTTTGTAACGACCTACTCCGAAAAAACACTAGTCAAAGATCCACTATATAACAGGAGCACTCTACTGTTTGTAAGAACCTACTCCAAATAACCCTAGTCAAAGATCCACTATATAACAGGAGCACTCTACTGTTTGTAAGAACCTACTCCAAAAAAACCTAGCCAAAGATCCACTATATAACAGGAGCACTCTACTGTTTGTAACAACCTACTCCAAAAAAACGCGAGTCAAAGATCTACTTTATAACAGGAGCACTCTACTGTTTGTAACAACCTACTCCAAAAAAACGCGAGTCAAAGATCTACTATATAACAGGAGCACTCTACTGTTTGTAACAACCTTCTCCAAAAAAACGCTAGTCAAAGATCCACTATACAACAGGAGCACTCTACTGTTTGATCCTGTTCTGTCTCCCCGTAATGTTTGATCCTTTAATATCTCCCTGTAATGTTTGATCCTGTTCTGTCTCCCTGTAATGTTTGATTCTGTCCAGTATCCATGTAATGTTTGATCCTGTTCTGTCTCCCTGTAATGTTTGATCCTGTTCTGTCTCCCTGTAACGTTTGATCCCGTTCTGTCTCCCTGTAATGTTTGATCCTGTTCTGTCTCCCTGTAATGTTTGATCATGTTTTGTCTCCCTGTAATGTTTGATCCTGTTCTGTCTCCCTGTAATGTTTGATCCTGTTCTGTCTCCCTGTAATGTTTGATCCTGTTCTGTCTCCCTGTAACGTTTGATCCTGTTCCGTCTCCCTGTAACATTTGATCCTGTTCTGTCTCCCTGCAACGTTTGATCCTGTTCTGTCTCCCTGTAAAGTTTGATCCTGTTCTGTCTCCCTGTAACCTACTCAGTGGCCTAGTGGTTAGAGTGTCCACCCTGAGATGGGTAGGTTGTGAGTTCAAACCTTGGCCGAGTCATACCAAAGACTATAAAAATGGGAGCCATTACCTCCCTGCTTGGCACTCAGCATCAAGGCTTGGAATTGGGGGTTAAATCACCAAAAATGATTCCCGGGCGCGGCCACCGCTGCTGCCCACTGCTCCCCTCACCTCCCAGGGGGTGATCAAGGGTGACGGGTCAAATGCAGAGAATAATTTCGCCACACCTAGTGTGTGTGTGACAATCATTGCTACTTTAACTTTTAACTTTTGATCCTGTTCTGTCTCCCTGTAACGTTTGATCCTGTTCTGTCTCCCTGTAATTTTTGCCTGATCTTGAATGGGATTGTGCTGACAATCTTAATTTCCCCTCGGGGATTAATAAAGTATTTCTGATTTTAATTGTGATTATCTGACAATATGAAATGAGTAAGTGATTTATATCTTAGGCTACAATTATTTATCGACATTTATTCTGTTTTTGTTCTGGAACATGCATGGACCTTTTTGTCCCTGGAAACGCTCCAAAGTGTCCTTCCGACCAATAAAAGCCATTAATGGCAATTGAATGATCAGCAGCATGATCTATAATCACCTCCCAGCAGCTTTCCAAAGCTAACCTAACGTTTTGCAAGCCAACATTTTATTACGACTTCTCCGCAGACTGGACTCGCAGCGCTTTGCAACCTCAAACCAATCGCTCGTCGGGAGCACCGCAGCTGGAGGAAACCTTGCATTTATTTTGGTTTGTTCCCAACCGTTGATGACAAGCAAGTTTTTCGACCAAAAGTCTGCACAACGACGTCTGCGAGGTCACCAAAGAGGCAAGTTTAGGGGTTAATATTCCAAAATGAACCAATGAGACGCCGCCTGTTGCTACACTTCCTGTGCAAAAGTCTTGGGACAGACCTTTCTAATGAATCAAGCAATCAATCATGGATGTTTAGTCTATAGACATGTTGAACAGTTCTTTTAGTACAAGTCAGCTCTTTTCACCTGACTGCCCAAGCTCCAAATCCAACCCAGAAATGACATCAGACCATAGTCAGCTAAAAAAAACTCAATAAAACTGGTTGTAAGCAAATTCCTGACACGTCACATACAGGTCACAAAAGTGTACATACACGTGTAAAGAACATCATGTCATGGCTGGTTTGAGTTTCCAATCATTTCTACAACTCTTATTTTAAATGTGAGGGTCAAAAGTATACATACAGAAATGTTAATATTTGCTTACATGTCCCTTGGCAAGTTTACCTGCAATAAGGCGCTTTTGGTAGCCATCCACAAGCTTCTGCTTGACCACTTGACCACAAAATTGGTGCAGTTCAGCTAAATGTGTTGCTTTTCTGACATGGACTTGTTTCTTCAGCATTGTCCACACCTTTAAGTCAGGACTTTGGGAAGGCCATTCTAAAACCTTCATTCTAGCCTGATTTAGCCATTCCTATACCACTTTTGAGGTGTGTTTGGGGTCATTGTCCTGTTGGAACACCCAACTGCGCCCAAGACCCAACCTCCGGGCTGATGACTTTAGCTTGTCCTGAAGAATTTTGGAGGTAATCCTCCTTTTTCATTGTCCCATTTAAAGCAGCAGTTCCATTGGCAGCAAAACAGGCTCAGAGCATAATACTACCACCACCATGCTTGACGGTAGGCCTGGTGTTCCTGAGATTAAAGGCCTTTATGACTAACATTTTTGAGGAAACCCAGCATAGCACACCTGTCCTATAAAAAGATAATTGACTAGTGTTTTGAGCAGTTAGTTCTTTAAAACATGTATAATAATAATAATAATAATAATAACTGGGATTTATATAGCGCTTTTCTAAGTACCCAAAGTCGCTTTACATGTAGAACCCATCAATCATTCACACCTGGTGGTGGTAAGCTACTTTCATAGCCACAGCTGCCCTGGGGTAGACTGACAGAAGCGTGGCTGCAATTTGTGCCAACGGCCCCTCCGACCACCACCTATCATTCAGCATTCAATTCACCGGTGTGGGTGGCACCGGGGGAAAAGGGTGAAGTGTCCCGCCCAAGGACACAACGGCAGCGATTTTTGGATGGTAAGAGGCGGGGAGCGAACCTGCAACCCTCAGGTTTCTGGCACGATTGCTCTACCCACTACGCCATGCCGTCCCATGTATATGTATATGTACACACATACACACACACACACACACATATATATATATATATATATATATATATATATATATATATATATATATATATATATATATATATATATATATATATATATATATATATATACATACATACATATACACATATATATATACACACATATATATATATATATATATATATACACATATATACACATATATACATACATATATACACACACACACACACATACATACATACATACATATATATATTTGTCATATACTGTATATAGCAGGGGTCTCGAAACTACAACCCTCGGGCCAGTTTGGCTCCCGATACGTCACAAGTTTTATAAGGAATTTGCCTTGGACTTCAATTTAAATATCTGACCTAACGTGATTATATGCATGAGTGTATGTATGTATATGTACTTGTATATGTACATGTATGTGTATATGTATGTTTGTACAGTGAATGTATATGTACAGTATGTGTATATGTATGTTTGTACAGTGAATGTGTATGTACATGTATGTGTATATGTATGTTTGTACAGTGAATGTGTATGTACATGTATGTGTATATGTATGTTTGTACAGTGAAGGTGCGTGTGGATATACTGTATTTATGTATATGTGTGGGAGCCTAGTTACCTATGTGTTTGTGCGTCTGTATGTATATATGTATGAATAGTTGTGTGTATGTACAATATATTTAACTCCCAGTATGTGCAGGAGCCAGCCACCCAGAGAGCCCAACCCACAAACAGCAGGTGTGGCCCCCAGGGGACAAGGGACCGCCGGCCCCACGCAGCCATGTCATTGATGGGATCATTGACAAATGTTAAATTGTTGTTCTTCATCCTAATTTGTGACTTTATAACTTCATTGTGACAACTAAACAAAATAGGAATAATAGCGAAGAAGTCTGACCCACGTTACTTAGTTTTTGGAAACAACAACAACAATTTAGTTGGACTATTAACCTTGGCCATCGTAATTAAAGATCCCAAATGTAAAGCAACACAGCTGCATCTGAAAGACTGCGATATTGGTTTTACTAAATCCTGAAAAGAAGCCATGTAAAAAACCCAAACAGGAGCGCCATTGAAACACAAAGCAGCACATCCATGACAAAGACTAGATGATTCTAAACAGAACCGTTGGAAGCCAAGCGCAACCCAGCCGCAACTTTTCTGCAGCACATGTGACACTCCCCGCAAAATGAAATGAATGTTACCAAGCTGCTTTTTTCCCCCCTTGCATACATGCTGAAGCCAGGCATGGATGTAACCAATTGAAGCCAATTAACAACAGATGTGTCCGTCCAGTTGGCTTGAAAAACACCACCATCAGTTGTCTCCTCATCTTTTTTTTTAACAGTAGTTTTTAATCACAAGGGGGGCTTTGCTGAGCGAACCACAAAACCAGACCCTAAACGTCAGAAAGAGAAGACTACAACGGGGCCCCGCAGTCGGTAGCATGTGAAGTTCTGTTGAGCAGAGCCAGCTCGGAGAGTTATACAATGGAGCGTCAGAGAGTGCTCGGCTTTTTTGGACTGTGTGATGTGTGCGAGCTGGGGTTTTGGCCTGTGAAGAGCTAGGTTTACATAGGCCAGGCCCTGGTACCACCACATCCATTCTAGTTAGACTGAGACAATAGGATGGGCTCCACAAACCTTGGAAAGCTTTCAAGGCAGAACCACATGATTGGTAATGATCCTAAGCACTGGACTTAAAGCTAATACGGTCGTATTGTCTGACATGTCAATCATCACAGAGGACCGCGTTTAGGTCGGTCCTGTTTACATCCACGGCCCGTCTATGTCCACCAACTCAAGTCCTGGTCCAAGCTGTTCTTCTCATCACTTAAAGCAGTGTTTTTCAACCTTTTTTGAGCCAAGGCGGAGGCACACCACCAGCAGAAATCATTAAAAAAACGGAACTCAATTGACGGTAAAAAGTCGTTGTCGCAATTGTTGGATATGACTTTAAAGCAGGGGTGCTCATTACATACCTGCCAACTTTTGAAATCAGAAAAACCTAGTAGCCAGGGTCCAAGGGCCGCAGGCCCCGGTAGGTCCAGGACAAAGTCCTGGTGGAGGGTTCAGGGCTTCGCCCCCCGACGCAAAATGATTATTAGCATTCAGACAGGTTAAAATGTTGCTAAAACCATCACTTTTCTATCAGTCACAGTGACTTTTCAAAACAAAAATATTACAGCAAAAATCATATGGGTTGATTGACATGTTTATTCTGTAAGCTAACTTCAATAGTTTGAAATTATTTTGACAGTTAATGCCAGTTATCCTGTCAACCTTTCACAAGACTTCAATTTGTTCATTGAAAGTATAAACACTTTTTACAGTAAACAAATGGTAAAACAGTACTAAACAATTCCATTAAAAAAAAAAATTGGTGTCATTATTAACTTTCTGTCCAAGCTTGTATAATCTACTGCCTTGTTCAATTGTAAAAAATATTCTGTGCCTAAAATTCACATTTCTATCACAATTATCATACTGTAAACATGGTAAGCTAACTTCATTAAAATGAATAGTCCTGTCAATAGCATGGAATTACAATTCAAATGTAGTTTTTTTGTAAGCCTTTCAAAAGAATTCAAAATATGAAAATTAATGAAAATTAATTTAAGCCATCAGACACTTGAAAAGTGGCACATCACATCTCTAATGTAATCATTTGAACTTTTCAACAGAAATAGCACTGCAAAAATATTAAGGACATACTTCTGTATTTTGGTAGTTATGCTGTCAACATTTAACAAGATTTCTTCAACTTGGACTTGAAAGCATAAATAGTATAAACACTTTTAACAGTATGTCGTGCTGTGAAATACAGCCGACAGGATTGCGCACCAAACACGAAGCAAGGCCAAAGCGCATGCATATGGTGCAGGAGAACAAAGGACTTCTTTCATTTAAGGTTTGTGATAAACCAACTGGAGAGGAGGCTACGCCGGATAGTCGAACCTCGGATTCAGGAGGAACAGTGTGGTTTTCGTCCTGGTCGTGGAACTGTGGACCAGCTCTATACTCTCGGCAGGGTCCTTGAGGGTGCATGGGAGTTTGCCCAACCAGTCTACATGTGCTTTGTGGACTTGGAGAAGGCATTCGACCGTGTCCCTCGGGAAGTCCTGTGGGGAGTGCTCAGAGAGTATGGGGTTTCGGACTGTCTGATTGTGGCGGTCCGCTCCCTGTATGATCAGTGTCAGAGCTTGGTTCGCATTGCCGGCAGTAAGTCGGACACGTTTCCGGTGAGGGTTGGACTCCGCCAAGGCTGCCCTTTGTCACCGATTCTGTTCATAACTTTTATGGACAGAATTTCTAGGCGCAGTCAAGGCGTTGAGGGGATCCGGTTTGGTGGCTGCAGGATTAGGTCTCTGCTTTTTGCAGATGATGTGGTCCTGATGGCTTCATCTGGCCAGGATCTTCAGCTCTCACTGGATCGGTTCGCAGCTGAGTGTGAAGCGACTGGGATGAGAATCAGCACCTCCAAGTCCGAGTCCATGGTTCTCGCCCGGAAAAGGGTGGAGTGCCATCTCCGGGTTGGGGAGGAGATCTTGCCCCAAGTGGAGGAGTTCAAGTACCTCGGAGTCTTGTTCACGAGTGAGGGAAGAGTGGATCGTGAGATCGACAGGCGGATCGGTGCGGCGTCTTCAGTAATGCGGACGCTGTATCGATCCGTTGTGGTGAAGAAGGAGCTGAGCCGGAAGGCAAAGCTCTCAATTTACCGGTCGATCTACGTTCCCATCCTCACCTATGGTCATGAGCTTTGGGTTATGACCGAAAGGACAAGATCACGGGTACAAGCGGCCCAAATGAGTTTCCTCCGCCGGGTGGCGGGGCTCTCCCTTAGAGATAGGGTGAGAAGCTCTGTCATCCGGGGGGAGCTCAAAGTAAAGCCGCTGCTCCTCCGCATCGAGAGGAGCCAGATGAGGTGGTTCGGTCATCTGGTCAGGATGCCACCTGAGCGCCTCCCTAAGGAGGTGTTTAGGGCACGTCCGACCGGTAGGAGGCCACGGGGAAGACCCAGGACACGTTGGGAAGACTATGTCTCCCGGCTGGCCTGGGAACGCCTCGGGATCCCCCGGGAGGAGCTGGACGAAGTGGCTGGGGAGAGGGAAGTCTGGGCTTCCCTGCTTAGGCTGCTACCCCCGCGACCCGACCTCGGATAAGCGGAAGAAGATGGATGGATGGATGGATGGATAAACCAACAAACTCATTCGTTAAAAGGACTCTATAGTAATATAAAGCGCATTTTTCTGGACATTATCATGCAAGAAAAGTTTATTTTCGGGACCGCGATCACCGCGTAATGATTTTTAAAGGTTGCATTACAAACATTTAACTGTCCCATGTGATCAGCCAGTGCGATTGGAAATCCATGCTCAATTATTGCCTCCGTAAATAAAACTTCGGCATTTATCACATCCAAAGAATCTGTTTGGGCGACGAAAAACGTTGAAAGTTTTCCACTTGTATCGCTAGCAACGGCATTAGACTTGTGTTTTTTTGTCCCAACGTGGTCTTTTACATGGCTAATTCCTCCGTGTCCGATCGAAAAATCTTGTCTGCACAAGGTGCAATTCGCGTAGTTTTCACCCTTTTTTTTTTTTAATTAATGAAAAACTGTATTTTTTATCACTGCAACCGTAACCCGGAATAGGTTGATGAAAACCGTACGAATTACGGGAAAACCGGAGTAGTTGGCAGGTATGTCATTACGTCGATCGCGATCTACCGGTCGATCTCGGAGGGTGTGTCAGTCGATCACCAGCCAGGCATTAAAACAATAGTCCTAAAAATGAGCGATCATAAATCTTCACTATGACGTCACTTTCGTCACTTGATTGACATTCACGGCACCCGAGGGTCTTCTGAGATGACGCTGGCTGCTGCCAGCTCATTAAAATTACCGACTGGTAGGCGAGGAAACACTTTATTTCAACAGACTCTGGCGCCGTACCTGTCGTCAAAACTCCAAAGACCGACTGCACAGTTGCACAGTTGCGCTAACAAAATAAGAGTCTCAGAAAGCTGGCGTGCACAAGCTAGCGAGCTACGGAGTTTGCCGACAATGTATTTCTTGTAAAGTGTATACAAAGGAGTACGGAAGCTGGACAAATAAGATGCCAAAAACCAACCACTTTCATGTGGTATTGGACAGAAAGGAGGACTTTTTTTCTCCTCCATTCGAAAATGCGGACGTTATCATCACTACTGTCTGATTCCAATCAATGCAAGTCATCAGAATCAGGTAATACACCAACTTATATTCTTGTCTTCATGAAAGAAAGGAATCTATATGTGTTAAACATGCTTGTATTATCTTTAAACACCTTTAACTTATTAACAATATTAACTATATGTGTTAAACATGCTTGTATTATCTTTAAACACCTGTAACTTGTTAACAATATTAACTATATGTGTTAAACATGCTTGTATTATCTTTAAATACCTTTAACTTATTAACAATATTAACTATATGTGTTAAACATGCTTGTGTTATCATTAAACACCTTTAATTTGTTAACAATATTAACTATGTGTTCAACATGCTTGTATTATCTTTAAACACCTTTAACTTATTACCAATATTGACTATAAGTGTTAAACATGCTTGTATTATCTTTAAACACCTTTAACTTGTTAACAATATTAACTATTTGTGTTAAACATGCTTGTATTATTTTTAACCACCTTTAACTTGTTAACAATATTAACAATATGTGTTAAACATGCTTGCATTATCTTTAAACACTTTTAACTTGTTAACAATATTAACTATATGTATTAAACATACTTGTATTATCATTAAACACCTTTAATGTTTTAACAATATTAACTATATGTGTTAAAAATACTTGTATTATCTTTAAACACCTTTAACTTATTAACAATATTAACTATATGTGTTAAACATGCTTGTATTATCATTAAACACCTTTAATTTGTTAACAATATTAACTATGTGTTAAACATGCTTGTATTATCTTTAAACACCTTTAACTTATTACCAATATTGACAATACGTGTTAAACATGCTTGTATTATCTTTAAACACCTTTAACTTGTTAACAATATTAACTATATGTGTTAAACATGCTTGTATTATTTTTAACCACCTTTAACTTGTTAACAATATTAACAATATGTGTTAAACATGCTTGCATTATCTTTAAACACTTTTAACTTGTTAACAATATTAACTATATGTATTAAACATACTTGTATTATCATTAAACACCTTTAATGTTTTAACAATATTAACTATATGTGTTAAACATGCTTGTATTATCTTTAAACACCTTTAACTTATTAACAATATTAACTATATGTGTTAAACATGCTTGTATTATCATTAAACACCTTTAACTTGTTAACAATATTAACTATGTGTTAAACATGCTTGTATTATCTTTAAACACCTTTAACTTATTACCAATATTGACTATAAGTGTTAAACATGCTTGTATTATCTTTAAACACCTTTAACTTGTTAACAATATTAACTATTTGTGTTAAACATGCTTGTATTATTTTTAACCACCTTTAACTTGTTAACAATATCAACAATATGTGTTAAACATGCTTGCATTATCTTTAAACACTTTTAACTTGTTAACAATATTAACTATATGTATTAAACATACTTGTATTATCATTAAACACCTTTAATGTTTTAACAATATTAACTATATGTGTTAAACATGCTTGCATTGTCATTATAGACCTTTAACTTGTTAACAAAAACATATATTTCATAAATAAGTAAATATAAATGATATATATGAATGAGGTAGATCCCCACGACTTGATCAATTGAAAAGTAGCTCGCCTGCAGAAAAAGTGTGAGCACCCCTGCTTTAAAGCATAACCAAGCATGCATCAATATAGCTCTTGTCTCAAAGTAGGTGTACTGTCACCACTTGTCACATCACGCCATTGTTTGCTGTTTTCCTGTCTGTAGTGTTTTGGTTCTTGTCTTGCGCTCCTATTTTGGTCGCTTTTTCTCTTTTTTTGGTATTTTCCTGCAGCAGTTTCATGTCTACCTTTGAACGATATTTCCCGCATCTACTTTGTTTTAGCAATCAAGAATATTTCAGTTGTTTTTATCCTTCTTTGTGGGGACATTGTTGATTGTCATGTCATGTTCGGATGTACATTGTGGACGCCGCCTTTGCTCCACAGTAAGTCTTTGCTGTCGTCCAGCATTCTAAAAAATTGTTGTCAAAATTGTTGGATATGACTCCCGAAAGGGACAAATGGTAGAAAATGGATGGATTAATTGACTTTAAAGCATAACCAAGCATGCATCAATATAGCTCTTGTCTCAAAGTAGGTGTACTGTCACCACCTATCTCATCACACCCTGACTTATTTGGACTTTTTTGCTGTTTTCCTGTGTGTCGTGGTTTGATTCTTGTCTTACTCTCCTATTTTGGTGGCTTTTTCTCTTTTTTCGGTATTTTCCTGTAGCACTTTCATGTCTTCCTTTGAGCGATATTTCCCCGCATCTACTTTGTTTTAGCAATCAAGAGTATTTCAGTTGTTTTTATCCTTCTTTGTGGGGACATTGTTGATTGGCATGTCATGTTCGGATGTACTTTGTGGACGCCGTCTTTGCTCCACTGTAAGTTTTTGCTGTTGTCCAGCATTCTGTTTTTGTTTACTTTGTAGCCAGTTCAGTTTTAGTTTTGTTCTGCATAGCCTTTCCTAAGCTTCAATGCCTTTTTTTAGGGGCACACACTAGAGATGCGCGGTTTGCGGGCACAACCGCGGAGTCCGCGGATTATCCGCGGATCGGGCGGATGAAATTAAAAAAAATTAGATTTTATCCGCGGGTCGGGTCGGGTCGGGTGGTTGAAATAAAAAAAAATTAGATTTTAAATAGATTCAGGCGGGTGGCAGTTAAACCAATTGGTAAATATATATACATAGTTAAATGTTGTTACCCACATACGAAAAACGAGCAGGCACCTGCAGCATATGCCACAACAGAAGAAAAAAAAAAAAAGAGATGGACACTTTTACGGAGCGGAGAAGGGACGCCTCGCCGGGGTCCGGGACCGAGGCCCCTTCCCCCGAGAGGGCCCCACCGGGAGCCGTAGCTGAGGCGATCCGCGAGAAGGGCCCGACGCACGTCCAGGGTCACCACCGCGCCCACCGCACCGACACCCCGCCTCGTCCGCCTTCGCCGCGGCCGGCGTCACACGCAGCAGGTAAGCAGCTTACCTGCCCGCCACCCCCGTGGCCGGGGGCTCGTAACAGGGGTCACTCCGCGCGCTCCGCCCGCGCAGCTTACATGCCCGCCACCCCTGCTGTCGGGGGCGCGTAACAGGGGTCACTCCACGCGCAGTGCGCTCACGAAAGGGGTGGGGCTCACCCTGGTTGATATAGACAGCAGGACGGTGGCCATGGAAGTCGGAACCCGCTAAGGAGTGTGTAACAACCCACCTGCCGAATCAACTAGCCCTGAAAATGGATGGCGCTGGAGCGTCGGGCCCATACCCGGCCGTCGCCGGCAGCGAGACGCGCTTGGAGGTGCGCTCAGCGCGGCTCCCATATGATTGCGCACTGGTGTGCGTCTGGGCCGTGACAGCGTGGCACGCGAATGTCTGTGCTGCATTGGATCAGTCTCCTTTCTTTAACAGGCAAAAGCTTTATAACCTCACTAATGCCTTGCATCGTCTATATTAGATATATAACAACGGGCGGGTGCGGGCGGGTGCGGTTCTGATCAAATGTTAGATCGGGTGGATGGCGGATGGTTGACGACTTTCTGATGTGGTTGCGGATGAAATAATTGCCTATCCGCGCATCTCTAGCACACACCCTTTGTTTATTTTTGGTTTAAGCATTAGACACCTTTTTACCTGCACACTGCCTCCCGCTGTTTCTGACATCTACAAAGCAATTAGCTACCTGCTGCCACCGACTGATATGGAAGAGTATTACACGGTTACTCTGCCGAGCTCTAGACAGCACCGACACTCAACAACAACAAATAATTTGCAGACTATAATTACTGGTTTACAAAAAATAGTTTGAACCCAAATAGGTGAAATGAGATCATCTCCCACGGCACACCAGACTGTATCTCACGGCACACTAGTGGTTGAAAAACACGGACTTAAAGGATTCCAGCTCAAGTCGACTTTGACCGTGTTTCTCAACTTAAAATCGAAGACCCAGAGTAAGAAAAGTAAGACTAAATAAATCATGGGTTTTCATACTTCTTTGATAATTAGCAGACTACTTGTTTACCAGATATGACGTAAGACATAGCTTTTTGAGGGACGGGGGAAAGTTTTAGCTTCCCCCCGCGGATTCAAAACAGGATTATATGAGCTATTCGTCAACAAAATTGAATGGAAATTAAGAATTTGCACAACCCAGCAATTGAACAAACCCAAGTCCAAACCATAAAAGAACATAGAGCCTAAACACAACGCAGTAAGTTAGACTGACCTACACGCAGCTCCTGACCGAAGACCGTCCTTTCCCCCAGCGCCGAACAGTTCCAGCGTCCGTAGCGGAACTGGTACTGACACTCATTGATGCCCATCTGGGCGCCTTCGCCCACGACAATGATGGCGTCCGGGCGGCTCTGGCAGATGGCTCGCTGACGTGGTGCCAGCCCGGGAATCTTGTTGCAGATGATGTTGGCGCCCAGAGCCACCACGGAGGACAGGGCCCTGCCAAAAAAGACAAGACACACACTTGGTTAGAACTTGGTCAGGTTGGCTGGCGTGAGTTCATGTGAGGATGATTCATTTCAACCAGTGATTGATGCACGTTCCGTAGTCAAGTGAAACTTTTACTGTTGGGTTCTCCGATCAGATTTGCATTACTATAACTCTGTCACACACATGCTACATGGTTTAAGATAACCCGTTTAGATCTAAAACATACTTCAATCAGGACTGGATTATGAGTGGATTCAAATCAAATCTGTTTAAGCGAATAAACCTGATATCCTGTCATTGCCAGTCATCAAAAATGCACTAATCAATGAAGCGTGTCTACCAAAGCGATGCACCCGTGGTAAATCAGAACGACAGCAAAAGCAAGGAAGTGCAGATTAAATTAAATGGCATGTTGTATTGTATGTTAATTATGAAATATTGCATGTTGTATAAGCTCAGAGAGTATGGGGTATCGGACTGTCTGATTGTGGCGGTCCGCTCCCTGTATGATCAGTGTCAGAGCTTGGTCCGCATTGCCGGCAGTAAGTCGGACACGTTTCCAGTGAGGGTTGGACTCCGCCAAGGCTGCCCTTTGTCACCCATTCTGTTCATAACTTTTATGGACAGAATTTCTAGGTGCAGTCAAGGCGTTGAGGGGATCCGGTTTGGTGGCTGCAGGATTAGGTCTCTGCTTTTTGCAGATGATGTGGTCCTGATGGCTTCATCTGGCCAGGATCTCCAGCTCTCACTGGATCGGTTCGCAGCCGAGTGTGAAGCGACTGGGATGGGAATCAGCACCTCCAAGTCCGAGTCCATGGTTCTCGCCAGGAAAAGGGTGGAGTGCCATCTCTGGGTTGGGGAGGATATCTTGCCCCAAGTGGAGGAGTTCAAGTACCTGGGAGTCTTGTTCACGAGTGAGGGAAGAGTGGATGGTGAGATGGACAGGCGGATCGGTGCGGCGTCTTCAGTAATGCGGACGCTGTATCGATCCGTTGTGGTGAAGAAGGAGCTGAGCCGGAAAGCAAAGCTCTCAATTTACCGGTCGATCTACATTCCTCATCTGGCTCCTCTCGATGTGGAGGAGCAGCGGCTTTACTTTGAGTTCCCCCCGAATGACAGAGCTTCTCACCCTATCTCTAAGGGAGAGCCCCGCCACTCGGCGGAGGAATCTCATTTCGGCCGCTTGTGCCCGTGATCTTGTCCTTTCGGTCATGACCCAAAGCTCATGACCATAGGTGAGGATGGGAACGTAGATCGACCGGTAAATCGAGAGCTTTGTCTTCCGGCTCAGCTCCTTCTTCACCACAACGGATCGATACAGCGTCCGCATTACTGAAGACGCCGCACCGATCCGCCTGTCGATTTCACGATCCACTCTTCCCCCACTCGTGAACAAGACTCCGAGGTACTTGAACTCCTCCACTTGGGGCAAGATCTCCTCCCCAACCCGGAGATGGCACTCCACCCTTTTCCGGGCGAGAACCATGGACTCGGACTTGGAGGTGCTGATTCCCATCCCAGTCGCTTCACACTCGGCTGCGAACCGATCCAGTGAGAGCTGAAGATCCTGGCCGGAGGAAGCCATCAGGACCACATCATCTGCAAATAGCAGTGACCTAATCCTGCAGCCACCAAACCAGATCCCCTCAACGCCCTAACTGCGTTGAGGGGATCTCCCTTACAGATAGGGTGAGAAGCTCTGTCATCCAGGAGGAGCTCAAAGTAAAGCCGCTGCTCCTCCACATCGAGAGGAGCCAGATGAGGTGGTTCGGGCATCTGGTCAACATGCCATCCGAACACCTCCCTAGGGAGGTGCTTCGGGCACGTCCAACCGGTAGGAGGCCACGGGGAAGACCCAGGACACGTTGGGAAGACTATCTCTCCCGGCTGGCCTGGGAACGCCTCGGGATCCCCCGGGAGGAGCTGGACAAAGTGGCTGGGTAGAGGGAAGTCTGGGCTTCTTTGCTTAGGCTGCTGCCCCCGCGACCGGACCTCGGCTAAGCGGAAGAAGATGGATGGATGGATGGATATTAAATTGGGAAATTGACTTAAAAAGTGACTGAAATGCTGTCATCGTTGTCAAGTATTGGTGGTGACGAACCCTAAGATGCAGAGATGGCAGGCTTGATACAGGAAAACATGGTTTTAATGTCCAAAAATGCAGGTAAAACACAAAGCAGGAGACTGGAATCAGGAACCAGGGAACAACTCACAGCATACAGGAAACAGCTAACAGCTATCAGCAAACAGCTTACAATACTCCAGCGCTGACTGGAGGGTGAGGCAGGTATAAATAGTGCACTGCAAAAAGTCAGTGTTCAAAAACAAGAAGAAAAAAACCCACAAAAATGAGGGGTATTTTACTTGAACTAAGCAAAATTATCTGCCAATAGAACAAGAAAATTTGACTTGTCAAGACTTTCCAAAACAAGTCAAACTAGCTAACCTCAATGAACCCCAAAATAGCTTAAAATAAGTATATTCTCACTAATAACAAGTGCACTTTTCTTGGTAGAAAAAAAATAGACCTTTTTGCTCAATATGTTGAGAAATAGTGCCATTATCTTGACATCATGATTTTTTTTTTCATGCTTGAAGTAAGAAATGATGACTTTAAAAAAGTAGTTTTATACTTGTGAGTGTTGATGACACAGCTTTGCAACTGTCATGTCTGTGTAATCATGTTTTGTTTTAAGTCATGTTTTGTTTAGTTATAGGACTCTTTAGTTTCTGTCTTTTCACTCCCTTGTCTTGTTTCCATGATTACCCCATTAGTTTCACCTGTTCCACGTTTGGACTCATTGTGCACTCTTGTTTGTCACCATAGCAACCATTAGTTTTCACCTGTCACGTCACGCACCTGCTTCACGTTTTGAGTCACGCACCTGCTTTCACTAATCATGTCCATAGTATTTAAGTTCATTCATTTTCTGTTGTTTGTCCTGACGACCTCACAACACATTTATGCTCTGTTCATGCCTGATACTTCTGCCCATGTCAATTCCTCAAGCAACTACTTTTGTCCAAGCCAAGTAAGTTTTTGTTCCATATTTATAGTCTTTTTGGTTTCATAGTTTGTTCTCCGCCATTGTGCGTGTTTTTTTGTTTGTACTTTTTTGCTATAGTCTTTTGGTTTCATAGTTTATTCTCCGTCACTGTGCGCGCTTTCATTTATTCCTTTGTTTTGATAAATAATAAATAAATCATGTACCTTAATTCCCGTCTCGCCAACTTTCCGTTGCATCCCGGAAAAGCAAACACCCAAGACCAAGTCTTGACAGCAACACTTGATATTCTAGTTTCAAGCATGTTTTACTCAATATAGGTCATCAAATCTCAGCAACAAGCTGTAATATCTTACTGAGGTCATTTAGGTCATTTAAATCCGAACTGTGGATTTTGTGAACCGTTCCACCCCCCTACCCTTTTTTTTTTTTTACATGAAAACATTCTTCTTCATACTGCATTAATATATGCTACTTTTAAACTTTCATGCAGAGAGGGAAACCACAAGTAAAAGTGTATTTATTAAAGAGTTATTAAGCAGTGGCACAAACATTCATGTCATTTCCAAAACAGAAAGTGCAAGATTGTCAGAGACATTTTAAAACAAGCTATTAGTGCACTTTTGTGCATGATGTCACTAAGATGACATATCAAAACAACACTTTTTGTACAGAGCGCCACTACAATAGTTTAAAACAAACAAAGTGCACTTTTGTGCATGATGTCACAAAAAATATAACACAAATAAAAATAAGCTGCATAATAGGAAATCTAATAGTGTATGTCCTTCGCTATGTGGTAGGTTCCTGCGGTTGTTATCTCCTTCTGTTGTTGACTATTTGTTTTTCATACGGTGTTGATGTGGAAATGGTTGCTTGGGCATTTTGTGGGTGTGGCACAGAACGGAGATGTTGACATGCGGAGTTTCAAGCACTCTTCATTCTCTAGCGGGTGACTTTTCAAATGATGCTACAAATTAGCAGTTATGCTACTTTTTGTAGCAACGCTTTTGCCGCATACTTGACATATTACTGTTGTCTGTTCAACATATTCCCGCTTGAAGCCAAACCACCGCCAGACGACGGACCCCCTGCTGTTTTTCTTGGGAATTAATTATTCCTTCATTTGTTACCAGATTCGCACCTTCTTTCTCTCGTATTACCACTCGCACCACAGCTAACTTTAGCCATGCTGCTACCTCTCTGCTCAAGGAGGGTGTATACGTATGTGACGTATGATGCGACAGTATGTGACGTATGTAAGAAGATGCGCATGTTTTATGTCTCTGTGAGAAGGAGAGACAAGAAAGAGTGAGAAGAGTCTGTAGTGTAATTCCTGCAGCTAAAAGCAATTGTGTGAGAACATATACTCCAATATCACCATATAGTCATTTTCTGTATCGCAAAGAGACAAACCCGCGATATATCCAGTATATTCCATACATCGCCCAGCCCTACATAGATTCATCATACTGCTGTGATTATATGCATCAAGTGTTCATTCAAGGCTAAGGCAAAATATCCACATATATATGGTTTCTCACGCAGTTGCTTTTAGCTGCTGGCATTACACGACAGGCTCTTCTCACTCTTTCCTGTGTCTCCCTCTCACAGACAGCAAGCGCACCTTCTTACACACGTCACATACTGTCACGTCATACGTCACATACGTATACGTCCTCCCCGAGCAGAGAGGTAGCAGCATGGCTAACGTTAGCTGTGATGCTAGCCTGCTCAAACGTCCTCTGCGCACGGCAAATCTATGCCACGCACAAAATCAAAAAAAAAAAAAAAGTGCATAACAATTTTCGACACACGGACACGACAGAGAAAACCGTTTTCGTCATCATTGTTCAAATATTGTGACGTCTGTCGAGACGCTTATCTCCATTGGGTGCCACACGCCCACACCATCAAAATGCTGAGGCAAAAATTTCCAGATCAACACCGTATGAAAACATTTGTGATCTATTTAGTTGTGATTTCCTTCTCTGCATGGAAGTTTAAAAGTAGCATATATTAATGCAGTATGAAGAAGAATGTTTTAATGTAGACATGCAAGCCTTGAAAGAAAATGTTGAAAATCAAGACTACATTTCCTGCAAATGGGTGCATTTCTACCCTATATTTTAACTTTAGATTTATTCTCATATCAAACTCTTTTGGCTGTCTTTTTGACACTTACCCTCCACACCCTGGATTATAAATAATGTAAATAATTCAATGTGATTATCTTGTGTGATGACTGTATTATGATGATAGTATATATCTGATAGTATATATCTGATAGTATATATCTGTATCATGAATCAATTTAAGTGGACCCCGACTTAAAGAAGTGTAAAAACGTATTGGGGTGTTACCATTTAGTGGTCAATTGTACGGAATATGTACTTCACTGTGCAACCTACTAATAAAAGTCTCAATCAATCAATCAAAACACATAGAATCATCATACTGCTGTGATTATATGCATCAAGTGTTCATTCAAGGCTAAGGCAAAATATCGAGATATATATCGTGTATCGCAATATGGCCTTAAAATATGGCAATATTAAAAAAAGGCCATATCGCCCAGCCCTAGTTCAATGATGCCATTTCTGTTTGTCATGTATCATTTTGTCTATTTTGTGTTTATCCTTGAATAAACAGGTCAGTTTCTTGTGACCAACCATTGTGTATTATTCAAACTCCCCTAATTCAGCTGGCTAGTTGTTATCAAGAGTACTAAAACCCTTTTCAACATGATTCTGACAACTAAGTAGGCTACATAACTTTAAACTTTAATACATGCTCGGATAGGCCAGTATCGGTCAGTATCGGTATCGGATCGGAAGTGCAAAAACCTGGATCGGGACATCCCTAATATATATACATTAGAGATGCGCGGTTTGCGGGCACAACCGCGGAGTCCGCGGATTATCCGCGGATCGGGCGGATGAAATTTAAAAAAATTAGATTTTATCCGCGGGTCGGGTCGGGCGGTTGAAATAAAAAAAATGTGATTTGAAATAGATTCAAGCGGGTGGCAGTTAAACCAATTGGGAAATATATATACATAGTTAAATGTTGTTACCCACATACGAAAAACGAGCAGGCACCTGCAGCATATGCCACAACAGAAGAAGAAAAAAAAAAGAGATGGACACTTTTACGGAGCGGAGAAGGGACGCCTCGCCGGGGTCCGGGACCGAGGCCCCTTCCCCCGAGAGGGCCCCACCGGGAGCCGTAGCTGAGGCGATCCGCGAGAAGGGCCCGACGCACGTCCAGGGTCACCACCGCGCCCACCGCACCGACACCCCGCCTCGTCCGCCTTCGCCGCGGCCGGCGTCACGCGCAGCAGGTAAGCAGCTTACCTGCCCGCCACCCCCGTGGCCGGGGGCTCGTAACAGGAGTCACTCCGCGCGCTCCGCCTGCGCAGCTTACCTGCCGCGACGAGTAGGATGGCCGCTGCGGTGCGCGCTGAAGCCTCGGGCGCGAGCCCGGGTGGAGCTAGCGGGTGCGAGGGACATCGCACCTCAGCGCGGCTCCCAGATGATTGCGAACTGGTGTGCGTCTGGGCCGTGACAGCGTGGCACGCATTGAATGTCTGTACTGCATTGGATCAGTCTCCTTTCTTTAACAGGCAAAAGCTTTATAACCTCACTAATGCCTTGCATCGTCTATATTAGATATATAACAACGGGCGGATGCGGTTTGATTAAATGTTAGATCGGGTGGATGGCGGATGGTTGACGACTTTTGTGATGCGGTTGCGGATGAAATAATTGCCTATCCGCGCATCTCTAATATATATATATATATATATATATATATATATATAATTTTTATTTTTTTATTTTTTTTTAACGAGCTGTGTTCACATCAAATGAATGAGAAGGTGATGTCGCCCACATATGCTCTTATTTAAAACAAACCTAATAGAAACCCAGACAGCGTGTACAACCTGCTAGAAAACTCTCCACAAATGATATAATTCCTCACGCCGCTGATGATTTGCACCAGCAGACGCCACGCGACGATAATGCTGATGATGCAGACCTCACATCGCTGCCAGTTATCATTAAAAAGAAAATCCTTCCTCATGATTTGCAGCTGCTTTTTATTTCAACGTGTCCACATGGGACAAATTATCAGCGGTTAATTTAAAGGTGACTAAACGCTGTTTACCAGACGACACTCTCAGGGGAGGCCGCTAACATGCAGCCAAACAAAAAGTCTTTATAGCAGCCAGAACGCCACTGACGCAGACTTGTGTCGGAGCAGAAGGAAGCCCGCATGACGTGGAGGAGCGGTGACAAGGAAAAGCTCTCGGTGGAAGATTAAGAGCGCACATTTGATGGATGGGGAGCCTTCGCTTCTTGACGTGCTCTTTTTCCACCCAGACAGCCCTCTGAATGAAACCCAACCGCCTTCCTCTCTCCGATGCAAAGTGCTGCGCTCTTGTTAAAGTCGCCCTTAAATGAAATAAAAGAAGAAAAAAAACAAACAAAGCTTCCGAATTTGCACAGCCACCCCTCGTAAAAAAAAAAAAAAGCGTCTTCCTTGTTAGCTCGCATGTGTCATTAACCTCTTGTTGCGCCAACGACCCCGCCGCGACCCCCGTCGCCCGTGGCAACCGCCACATCCCATCCATACAAACGAGGCTCATTGTGTCCACTCTGCTTTCTTATGCGCTAAACCGGGCGTCTCAAACTCAATTCACCTGTCTTATTTACGTGCCTCCACTTTGACAGCGTCATCTTCAGTGTTTCCCACAGGACAGGCATCTATTTGTGGTGGTGTGGTCGGGGGGTGGCGGCGGCAGCGGCGATGACCAAGAAGAACGCGGAGTTGGAATATAATTACAACATTTTATGTACATATTTATATACAGATTTGAACAATTAGTGATTCACTGAAATATATTTATTAATTGTGGTTCTTACAAAAAATATATCTTATAAAATATAAAAGCTAAAATGTCTCTTAAAGCTCTGCCCCTTTAATTAGTGAATACTAAATAATTTAACTTTAGCCTACTGCTACAACCATGTTATTTACCAGCAACATGAAGTGAAACAGAGGCAGAGGTGTCCTGCCACAGTCAGTCAACCTCCTCCTCCTCCTCCTGCTGAACAGGTCGCACCTGTGGTCCGGACTGTAGGCCTACCTCCTCTCCAAGTCGAGCCCTTTTCGGCCGTTGAAAATATTTTTCTATACTCATCTGTGTGAAGGAGTGAACATCCAACATTAGAATGTATTACTAACGAGCAGAAGCGCTCTATGTACAGTGCCGTCTAACCAGCAGCTCAACACATGCAGGGTTCAACGTTAAGGTTTTTTTCTACTTGCCCGACTTCTCAAATCTACTTGCCCCAATATTTGTACTTGTCCTGCCTAGGTTTTTTTCTGGCTGTGTAGTGCTCATGGCTTATATCTTACTAAAATCCTTCCTGTTGACTAATTACAACACTACACAGTATTTATTATTATTATTATTATCTATAATTACATTTAAATGGCATTGCAAACATGTAAAATTAAATGCTATTTCACATTATTTGACCAGTAGCAGTTACACTCATCTGAACAGGTCAGCCACCTGTTTAAAGCCCGATCACAGTTGAAATCTTAAAATGAAGGGCTTTTAATGGCCAAAACATTAACCTGGACAACATTTTAACAGCTGGTTGGCTCAGATTTTATTATTTTCATTGCATTCACATGCTGCAGTGGACAGTGGACAATTTAGCTTCAGTCCACGTGTGTTTATTGACAACATGGTTATAACCTGGACACGTTAGCTCGTCGGTATGGTAACACGTGACTTTTACTCCGTTCGTCTGCCCCGGCCCACGAGTCAAACAGCGGCGGTGTTAATGAAGCAGCGGATTAACGTTAAATATATGACGAGCCGCGAGCGATGCAGCTATAACATATCTACCTAGAACCTATATTACCCTCGTATTTTGATCCCGTTTCGTCCGTCCGTCCGTCCCTCTTCTTCTTCTTCTTCTGGCCCACCAGGTGAATTAAGTGCTATTGGCGGAGTTACCGCCACCTACTGCACCGGAGGTGTAACTACAAGCAACATTCACAGACAGTCCCATTGCTTTTATGAGCGGTCGAGCGAGTCAAAAGCCGAAAAATCCATTTGTGGCGGACGTAATTCTTTCGTGGCGGGCCGCCACAAATAAATGAATGTGTGGGAAACACTGATCTTTGTTGTAGCGGTGTAGCGTGCAAGGACGGGTGTGGAAGAAGTGTCAAAAGATGGCGCTAACTGTTTTAATGACATTCAGACTTTACTTCAATCAATAACGGAGCAGCATCTCCTCATCCGTGGCTCACTAGTGCAACAACAACGCCCGAAATGTGTCCTGTGACCGGAACTCTCTAATAACTAACGTTCCTTGGGTGAATAATGTAAAGTCACTACACCGGTATGTTTTAGTGCTTTCATGGTGAGTTTACTGACAGATATAAGTAAGAACTTTACACTACTTTATATTAGAAATGGCAACAGTGGAGGATAAATGTCCCATAACATTGGTTATTTTTAAGACCCTTCTTAAAACCCATTTTTATTCACTGGCTTTTAACCCAGCATGAGACTTTGAACTGTTCTTAGCTTTTAACTTTTTGAACTGTTTTTAACTTTTAAACTGTTTTTATCGAACAAACTGTTCTTAGGGTAATTTATATTTGCTTTTTAAATGTGTATTTTTATTTCTGTTTTAAATGTTATTTTTTAGTCTGTCCTTTGCCTCCATTTCTTTGTGGTGTACAGCCCTTTGCTTTTCAACTGTGCTTGTTTTTAAAGGGCTTTTTAAATAAAGTTGGTATGGTATGGTATGGTATGGTATGGTATGGTATGGTATGGTATGGTATGGTATAACAAGAAGATAGAGAAAAAGAAGAAGCTTACCGACTACGGTGTCGGCACAAACTCCAAAAGCGGACTCACGCAATTTTTCAGGATGTATGCAGATCCCAAATACAGATCAGCAGGTACCAGAAGGTAAGAAAAGTTGCTTTTGCATAATATTGCGAAACAAAACGGCAGATAATATGTCTTACCTTATACACACACCAAAATAATACTCCTATGTTGAAGCACATCAAGCGGTGTGGCTTCATAGCTTACCAAAGTCCTACTAAAACATTTTGATGGATTTTTGAGCGCCGTGTGTAATGTTCTACATTTTCAATGGAACATATAAAATGTTGGCGTTGTTTACTTGAGACATGTTGCCATCATATTGCAGTCCACACTTATCTCTTATGTTGGGCTGCCATCTACTGGTCACACTTATCATTACAGCATGTACCAAATAAAATTGCTTCGAGGTGGGTAAGCCCAAGCAAACCTGTTCCTTACATTAGGCGCACCGGGTTATAAGGCGCACTGTCGAGTTTTGAGAAAATACGGTAATGAATGAATAATGAATCTTAATCTGATTGTATTGGTATTCAATAATTATATTAAACCTACTTACAACTTACAACCTTATCAAATGATTAGAAAGCATGTGTTAATCACAAATATTACTTTCCACGTGCAAGATTGAATCTATTTAAAAAAGTGTAACCGAGGGTTTATAAATGTCGCCTATACTGTGTGAAACTACAAAATAACAAACACGGAGGCTCCAGTTTACACGAGGACCACTTTATTTACCTTCTTTCAAAAACCTCTGCTCCACTCCGTGTCATCACTTCCGCTCTTAGCGCCTTCAAAATAAGAGCTCAAGGCATATACTGTATAACAGCGCATAACAGGAACTTAACATCACAAAGAGAAAAGCCCATGAAAATAGGTTACAAAAGTTATTTAATAAGAAGCCAAAAAGTGCAAAAACAATAATGTTCGTGTTGGAGGAGTTGTGAATTACACCTGCAGACAGTGGCCCTGCAGTCATTCACAGCTCCTCCAACACCAACATTATTGTTTTTGCACTTTTTGGCTTCTTATGAAATAACTTTTTTAAATAGATTCAATCTTGGAAAGTTTAAGTGTGGGCTTTAGTTGATATAACAATTCTACAGCGGGGGTGCAGGAGGCGAGCCTCAGCCAGTGCGTCTTTTGCAGCCGTTTTATGATCGCTCAGCACAAGAAATACGTCACACACATACAGTTGTTGACAAAATACACTGTACATTATACCTCAGCTAACTAAACTATGGAAATGTATAATATAGTTCATATAGCAATACAGTCTCACTGCACAGCAGGCCAGCAGTTAGCCGAGTCATTGCGCAATCCATGTTGAGGCACTGAGTGACGTGCCTCGACTGGCTGCTGTTCACCGCACCGTCTCTTCTCCGTATTTGAACGGCAAATGTGAAAATTCAGCGATTTTGAATAAAAATAATCTACAATTGGTGAAGTTAAATGGAAAATAACTTTATAGTATAATCACCGGATACATATAACAATTTAATTAATTTTTTTTCTTTTTACATTTTTTTTCTTTCCAAAAAAATTTTACCTTGAAAATTTTTTTGTACCTTGAAAATCATTTTTTACCTTGAAAAAAATGTTTACCTTGAAAATTTTTTTGTACCTTGAAAATCATTTTTTACCTTAAAAAAAAAAATTTTACCTTGAAAATTTTTTTTTACCTTGAAAATCATGTTTTGACTTAAAACATTTTTTTTTAATTTTTTAATTTTTTTTAATTTTTTTTTAATTTTTTTTTAATTTTTTTTAATTTTTTTTAATTTTTTTTAATTTTTTTTAATTTTTTTTAATTTTTTTTAATTTTTTTTAATTTTTGTAAAAATTGTAAAAAAAAATTAATTTTTGTAAAAATTGTAACTTTTTTTAAATTTTTTAATTTTTTTTAAATATTTTTTAATTTTTTAATATTTTTTAATATTTTTTAATATTTTTTAATATTTTTTAATATTTTTTAATATTTTTTTAAAAAATTAAAATTTTTTAACTTTTTTAAACTTTTTTAACTTTTTTTAAACTTTTTTTAAACTTTTTTAAAACTTTTTTAAAACTTTTTTTTAACTTTTTTTAACTTTTTTTTAACTTTTTTTAACTTTTTTTTTAAAATGTTACCCTAACCCTAATTCTAACCCTAACCCTTACCCTAACCCTAACCCTAACCCTAACCCTAATCTTAACCCAACCCTAACCCTAAAAAAAATGTTAATTGTTAAAATTGTTTAAAAAAATTAAAAACATTTAAAATTGTTTTAAATTGTTTTAAAAAAATTTACAAATTAAAAAAAAGTTAAAAAAAATTTACAAATTAAAAAAAATTAAAAAAATTAAAAAACATTTTTTTTAAATTAAAAAAATTGGAAAATCATTTTTTACCTTGAAAAAAAAATTTTACCTTGAAAATTTTTTTGTAACTTGAAAATCATTTTTTACCTTGAAAATCATTTTTTACCTTGAAAAAAAAATGTTACCTTGAAAAAAAAATTTTACTAGAGACTGCACGTCACTAGTAAAACGTCACGTCAACGTTAGCTGTGATGCTAGCGGAGTGGTGCGAGTGGTAATACCAGAGAAAGAAGGTGCGAGTCTGGTAACAAATGAAGGAAGAATAATTAATTCCCAAGAAAAACAACAGGGGGTCCATCGCCTGGCGGTGGTTTGGCTTCAAGCGGGAAGATGTTGAACAGACAACAGTAATATGTCAAGTATGCGGCTAAAGCGTTGCTACAAAAAGTAGCATTACTGCTAATGTGTAGCATCATTTGAAAAGTCACCCGCTAGAGAATGAAGAGTGCTTGAAACTCCGCATGTCAACATCTCCGGCCATATTTTACAGAGTTTAAGGCGCTGCTTTTTTCCAACGCTTGGACCCCTGCGGCTAATAAAACAGTTTTTTTTTTCATCGCTTTGTATTCAACAAATAGTTGTTATAGAAACACTGAAAAAGTGTGTTATAGTTTGTGCCACGGCGCCATCTTTTTAGACGAGTTCGCTCACGGCCGGTGCTGCGTGTCGAAAAATGTACCTCTTGTTCCGCGCTTTGAACCGGAAGTATATCCGTCCGTAGCGTTTCTGCTTGAAAAGGTTCTTGTTTGTACGTTTTACAATACAACTAAAACAATTCACACTGACTAAAAAGTCCCATGTGTGATGTCCGTAGGAGTGTTTTCATGCATATTTGTTCGTGCCATCGTAATTTAAACAAGTTGTTAGCATTAGCAAATATGCCAACACATTTTCTAGTGTCTGTGTTAGTATTATCTTCTTGTATCGTTTCAGTTTTGTAAAATCACCAAAATGTCACCGTGGAGTTATTATCGAGCTGATTGGAGAGCTAGCTTCCGCAGCTAGTGGGTCCACGACGACGACGACTTCTGTTTTGTACGATCAGCCGTTTTACTGCTGTGTGCAGGCAACAGTTAAGGTATGTAAATAAACATTTACAGAATATTTTGCAGCACTATATATCTGCCGCTAATAGTCCGGTGCAGCTAATATACATTTCTTTCAAAATCTGGTGGGTGTGGCCTAAATACCGCCCGGAAAACACGGTATTTATTGTATTTTATTGCATTTGTGTAGCTCAAACAACTGTATGTCAACAAAGCAATAGTAATTGTGTTGATATTAACGGCCAATACACTGAAAAATTTACAATTAATACATATGATCTCACTTAAGGATGATTGGAATGGGTACATTTAGTTGTTTCAAAAATGTTTTATCTCATGTATTTGAACTTTATTTACAGACTATATAGCATGTCTGCATCACGGCCTTACTGTATAATTAATTCATACAGATAACATTTCAGCAAGAATTTTTGTTATTCCAGTATATTTTCTCCAGTGGCAATAGTACTATATATTGGATATACACTTAGAGTAGTCTATAATCTATACTTGTAGCAGTATAGATGTGTTCTTGTCTAAATAGCTGGCAATGCAAGTGAGTAGCAAAGTAATTGGTGGAATTCCAAACACACCACCCAGGTGAAGGGGAAGGTTACGGAGTGACCCAGACTCTCTCGGTATCAGTCGGTTCCTTCAGGATTTCGCCGTGTCGTGATGGCGCCGGTTCAACCATCCATCCATCCATCCATCTTCCTCCGCTTATCCGAGGTCGGGTCGCGGGGGCAGCAGCCTAAGCAGGGAAGCCCAGACTTCCCTCTCCCCAGCCACTTCATCCAGCTCTTCCTGTGGGATCCCGAGGCGTTCCCAGGCCAGCCGGGAGACATAGTCTTCCCAACGTGTCCTGGGTCTTCCTCGTGGCCTCCCACCGGTCGGACGTGCCCTAAACACCTCCCTAGGGAGGCGCTCGGGTGGCATCCTGACCAGATGCCCGAACCACCTCATCTGGCTCCTCTCCATGTGGAGGAGCAGCGGCTTTACTTTGAGCTCCCCCCGGATGACAGAGCTTCTCACCCTATCTCTAAGGGAGAGACCCGCCACCCGGCGGAGGAAACTCATTTCAGCCGCTTGTACCCGTGATCTTGTCCTTTCGGTCATAACCCAAAGCTCATGACCATAGGTGAGGATGGGAACGTAGATCGACCGGTAAATTGAGAGCTTTGCCTTCCGGCTCAGCTCCTTCTTCACCACAACGGATCGATACAGCGTCCGCATTACTGAAGACGCCGCACCGATCCGCCTGTCGATCTCACGATCCACTCTTCCCTCACTCGTGAACAAGACTCCGAGGTACTTGAACTCCTCCACTTGGGGCAAGATCTCCTCCCCAACCCGGAGATGGCACTCCACCCTTTTCCGGGCGAGAACCATGGACTCGGACTTGGAGGTGCTGATTCTCATCCCAGTCGCTTCACACTCGGCTGCGAACTGATCCAGTGAGAGCTGAAGATCCTGGCCAGATGAAGCCATCAGGACTACATCATCTGCAAAAAGCAGAGACCTAATCCTGCAGCCACCAAACCGGATCCCCTCAACGCCTTGACTGCGCCTAGAAATTCTGTCCATAAAAGTTATGAACAGAATCGGTGACAAAGGGCAGCCTTGGCGTAGTCCAACCCTCACTGGAAACGTGTCCGACTTACTGCCGGCAATGCGGACCAAGCTCTGACACTGATCATACAGGGAGCGGACCGCCACAATCAGACAGTCCGAAACCCCATACTCTCTGAGCACTCCCCACAGGACTTCCCGAGGGACACGGTCGAATGCCTTCTCCAAGTCCACAAAGCACATGTAGACTGGTTGGGCAAACTCCCATGCACCCTCAAGGACCCTGCCGAGAGTATAGAGCTGGTCCACAGTTCCACGACCAGGACGAAAACCACACTGTTCCTCCTGAATCCGAGGTTCGACTATCCGGCGTAGCCTCCTCTCCAGTACACCTGAATAGACCTTACCGGGAAGGCTGAGGCGTGTGATCCCACGATAGTTAGAACACACCCTCCGGTTCCCCTTTTTAAAGAGAGGAACCACCACCCCGGTCTGCCAATCCAAAGGTACTGCCCCCGATGTCCACGCGATGCTGCAGAGTCTTGTCAACCAAGACAGCCCCACAGCATCCAGAGCCTTAAGGAACTCCGGGCGGATCTCATCCACCCCTGGGGCCTTGCCACCGAGGAGCTTTTTAACTACCTCAGCAACCTCAGCCCCAGAAATAGGAGAGCCCACCACAGATTCCTCATAGGAAGACGTGTTGGTGGGATTGAGGAGGTCTTCGAAGTATTCCCTCCACCGATCCACAACTTCCGCAGTCGAGGTCAGCAGAATACCATCCGCACCATACACGGTGTTGGTAGTGCACTGCTTCCCCTTCCTGAGGCGGCGGATGGTGGTCCAGAATCGCTTCGAAGCCGTCCTCCCATGTCCGAGTTTTTGCCTCTGCGACCGCTGAAGCCGCACACCGCTTGGCCTGTCGGTACCTGTCCGCTGCCTCAGGAGTCCCATGAGCCAAAAGAACCCGATAGGACTCCTTCTTCAGCTTGACGGCATCCCTCACCGCCGGTGTCCGCCGGTTCAACCAATTGCCACAAATTGAAGCTTTGTCCAATCGCCGCAATTTCCCCTGCACATTTTGGCCAATCAAAATTGTCCCGCAGCACCCAAATGCAACGCGACCGTCTAACCCGGTGATTCTTAAACGCCTACCATGCGCCATCTAGTGGTCTGTAAATATGTACTGCAGTCATTGTTGGTGCATTGTGGGCAGAAATATGAAATATACTTGTTAAAAAAAAACCTCTGCCTTGTTTTTACCTGGGCCTACTACGCTACTGTTGGTCATTACGGTGGTGCTTGGAGAGCTGAGCGTTTTCTGAGCTGGGACTTGGTGAAGAAAATGTTTGGGAACCAGCACAAATGTCTCCCAGCATCAGTTAGGGGGGGTGATTTGAGAAAATGCTGCAGCGGGATCAAACATTTTAGGCTGCAAACTTTTACAAAAAACTGAAAATGAATTCTGGAAGAGTTAGTGCTGCAAGGGGTTCTGGGTATTTGTTCCGTCGTGTTTATGTTGTGTTACGGTGCGGATGTTCTCCCGAAATGTGTTTGTCATTCTTGTTTGGTGTGGGTTCACAGTGTGGCGCATATTTGTAACAGTGTTAAGGTTGTTTATACGGCCACCCTCAGTGTGACCTGTATGGCTGTTGACCAAAATGCCTTGCATTCACTTGTGTGTGTGAAAAGCCGTAGATATTATGTGACTGGGCAGTGCCTTTAAGGTTTATTGGCGCTCTGTACTTCTCCCTACGTCCGTGTACACAGAGGCCTTTTAAAACGTCATACATTTTACTTTTTGAAACCGATACCGATAATTTCCGATATTACATTTTGAAGCATTTATCGTCCGATAATATCGGCAGTCCGATATTATCGGACATCTCTACAAATAACGGTTTGAATTGGTCCAGGAATCAAACATTTTAGGCTGCAAACTTTTACAAAAAACTGAAAATGAATTCCACAAGGTTTGATTTTAGGACCCAAACTTTTTGTTTTATATATAAATGATATTAGTGAGATTTCGTAAATGTTACATTATTGGCAGAGGATACAAATGTGTACTGTTCAGGAGATGATAATATTGAAGAGGAAATGGTTCAACTAAAATTGTGGTTTGATGTAAATAAATGATCTTTAAACTTGGAAAAGACTAAATGTATGGTATTCAGTAATAAAAGAAAGATAGAAGTTAGTTTATCCATAAACAATGTGAACATTGAGAAGGTGTCTGAAGTCAGATTTCTTGGGGTCATCTTAGATGAAAAGTTGACATGGAAAGCTATAATAAGCTATCTAAAAGCTAATTTATTTTGAACAAGGTAAATACAATTAGTTCATACCTGCCAACTTTTGAAATCAGAAAAACCTAGTAGCCAGGGTCCAGGGGCCGCAGACCCCGGTAGGTCCAGGACAAAGTCCTGGTGGGGGGTTCAGGCTTCGCCCCCTGACGCAAAATGATTATTAGCATTCAGACAGGTTAAAATGTTGCTAAAACCATCACTTTTCTATCAGTCACAGTGACTTTTCAAAACAAAAATATTACAGCAAAAATCATATGGGTTGATTGACATGTTTATTCTGTAAGATAACTTCAATAGTTTGAAATTATTTTGACAGTTAATGCCAGTTATCCTGTCAACCTTTCACAAGACTTCAATTTGTTAATTGAAAGTATAAACACTTTTTACAGTAAACAAATGGTAAAACAGTACTAAACAATTCCATTAAAAAAAAAATTGGTGTCATTATTAACTTTCTGTCCAAGCTTGTATAATCTACTGCCTTGTTCAATTGTAAAAAATATTCCGTGCCTAAAATTCACATTTCTATCACAATTATCATACTGTAAACATGGTAAGCTAACTTCATTAAAATTAATAGTCCTATCAATAGCATGGAATTACAATTCAAATGTAGTTTTTTTTGTAAGCCTTTCAAAAGAATTCAAAATATGAAAAATGAATGACAATTAATTGAAGCCATCAGACACTTGAAAAGTGGCACATCACATCTCTAATGTACCGTATTTTCCGCACTATTAGCCGCACCTAAAAACCACAAATTTTCTCAAAAGCTGACAGTGCGGCTTATAACCCGGTGCGCTTTATATAAGGATTAATATTAAGATTCATTTTCATAAAGTTTCGGTCTCGCAACTACGGTAAACAGCCGCCATCTTTTTTCCCCGTAGAAGAGGAAGTGCTTCTTCTTCTACGCAAGCAACCGCCAAGGTAAGCACCCGCCCCCATAGAACAGGAAGCGCTTCTTCTTCTACTGTAAGCAACCACCCGCCCGCGTAGAAGAAGAAGAAGCGCGCGGATATTACGTTTCATTTCCTTTGTGTGTTTACATCTGTAAAGACCACAAAATGGCTCCTACTAAGCGACAGGTTTCCGGTTCATGAAAAGACGCAATCTCTCCATCCGCACACGGACTACTATTTCACAGCAACTGCCTAAAGACTTTCAAGAAAAGCTGGCTACTTTCCGTGCCTATTGTAAAAACAAGATAGCTGAAAAAAAGATCCGGCCAGAGAACATTATCAACATGGACGAGGTTCCACTGACTTTTGATATTCCTGTGAACCGCACTGTGGATACAACGGGAGCACGTACGGTGAATATTCGCACCACAGGGAATGAGAAGTCATCCTTCACTGTGGTTCTAGCTTGCCATGCTAATGGCCAGAAACTTCCACCCATGGTGATATTCAAAAGGAAGACCTTGCCAAAAGAGACCTTTCCAGCCGGCGTCATCATAAAAGCTAACTCGAAGGGATGGATGGATGAAGAAAAGATGAGCGAGTGGTTAAGGTAAGTTTACGCGAAGAGGCCGGGTGGCTTTTTTCACGCAGCTCCGTCCATGTTGATATACGACTCCATGCGCGCCCACATCACGCTGGTTTTTAATATATTATTAAAGTTTGACTGACCTATCTGACTGTTTTTTTGACATTCCTTTAGCGCAGTTAGATGCGGCTTATAACACGGGGCGGCTTATAGGTGGACAAAGTTTTGAAATATGCCGTTCATTGAAGGCGCGGCTTATAACCCAGGGCGCCTTATGGTGCGGAAAATACGGTAATCATTTGAACTTTTCAACAGAAATAGCACTGCAAAAATATTAAGGACATACTTCTGTATTTTGGTAGTTATGCTGTCAACATTTAACAAGATTTCTTCAACTTGGACTTGAAAGCATAAATTGTCAGGACTTGATCTTGAGAGTTTGCTTTTCCGGGATGCAGCGGAAAGTTGGCACGGGCGAGACGGGAACCAAGGTACATGATTTATTTATTAAAAAAAAGATCAAACAAAAAGCGCGCACAATGGCGGAGAATAAACTATGAAAAACAAAAAGACTATGAACATGGAACCAAAACTTACTGTGACAAGGGACATGAAGCAGGATCATAGAGGAGTGTGCAGAAGCATATATGGGGTGCGAGGTCGTCAGAAAAACAAACTGAAAAACACTGAACTTAAATACTACGGGCATGATTAACGAAAACAGGTGCGTGACTCAAGACGTGAAACAGGTGCGTGACGTGACAGGTGAAAACTAATGGTTGCTATGGTGACCAGACAAGGGAGTGAAAAGACAGAAACTAAACAAAGCATGACTTAAAACAAAACATGATAATACAGACATGACATAAATAGTATAAACACTTTTAACAGTACTAAACAATTCCAATAGATAACATTGATGTCATTACCTTTTTGTGGCTAAAATCCGAAAAACGTTGAAAGTTTTCCACTTGTATCGCTAGCAACGGCATTAGACTTGTGTTTTTTTGTCCCAACGTGGTCTTTTACATCGCTAATTCCTCCGTGTCCGATGGAAAAATCTTGTCTGCACAAGGTGCAATTCGCGTAGTTTTTCACCCTTTTTGGAACGGATAATTATTCCCGGATAGGCTTTTGAATATTCTTCACGGAATGACTGCAGTTTTCTTTTCGGTTTAAGACTCGTTTGCGATTTTTCTCCGGCTGATTCCATGATCGTTCGCTCGTTTGGAAACAATGGCAACTGGTGCCTCGTGCTTGGCAGCGGTGCTATAAATAGCCTCGCGCATGGCATTCGGAATGGCTCGACAGGAAGTTACGGGAAGCAGTGTCGATTGTCATTGTTGTTACGCGATTTCGTGAATAAAACTTTAAAAAAAAAATTTGTTTTAATTAATGAAAAAACATATTTTTTATCACTGCAACCGTAACCCGGAATAGGTTGATGAAAACCGTACTAATTACGGGAAAACCGGACTAGTTGGCAGGTATGCTATGGGTTAGGAATGGGATGGCACTTCAACTTCATATGTGAGTCAAGGCAGGTGGCCAAAAACTTTTGGCACTATAGTGTATGTTGCAATGTAGATTTTGGACAATTCCATGCTCCCAACCTTGTGGGAACAGTTTGGAGCGGGCCCCTTCCTATTCCAACATGACTGTGCACAAAGTAAGGTCCATAAAGACATGGATGACAGAGTCTGGTGTGGATGAACTTGACTGGCCTGCGCAGAGTCCTGACCTGAACCCGATAGAACACCTTTGGGATGAATTTAGAACGGAGACTGAGAGCCAGGCCTTCAGTGTGTGACCTCACCAATGCGCTTTTTGGAAGAATGGTGGAAAATTGCTATAAACACACTCGGCAACCTTGTGGACAGCCTTCCCAGAAGAGTTGAAGCTGTAGTAGCTGCAAAAGGTCACATTGAACCCTATGGGTTAGGAATGGGATGGCACTTCAACTAAGGCTGAAACGACGCGTCGACGTAGTCGACGTCATCGGTTACGTAAATACGTCGACGCCGTTTTTGTGCGTCGGCGCGTCGCATATTTACGTCACTCTACTTTACTGTCATGGCGGAGCGCAAAGCAGACGATGCGAGCGAGGGGAAAAAAGCACGCCAAAAGTCGTCAAAAGTGTGGGAGTATTTCAATAAACGGCCTAATAATGTTGTTGTATGCACACTGTGTGGAGCGGAAATGGCCTATCATAGCAGCACAACGGCTATGAACGAACATTTGAAAAGAAAACCCCCGACAGCGTTCTTGCCATCACCATCAACAAGTCAATCGTCCGCGTGCGTATACGTTGTCATCATTACACAAAAACATGAATGTGTCATTTGTATCTGCGTTGTAAATTCATAAACTAAAGCACCGTTTCGCTCTGAGAGGCGCGTTTGGCGTGCCTGTTCAGTGTTTACAAAGACGCGCTCCTCTTTAACGCTGTGGAGAGGCGGCGGCGGCGAGCGAGCGGCGAGGCGGGGCGCGCCGGGAGCGACGCCGCAATCGTGCCCAGGTGCGCGATCCGCGCAGTTGGAAGAGAAAAGACTTTGTGTAAAATGAAAAGATTGTAAACCTGGCAAAGCCGTCTGGCGTTCAGTCTGTCGGTCCTGAAAGAACCCCACGGCACAAGACGTGTCACAAACGCTAACGTTAATTAGTTGTGCAAATACCTTTTACAACATTAACAGTTACATATACTATGTACAAACCAACAATTAACTTTCACTTTAATCATACTATCATTGTTGTGTTATTAAGCAAAATAAGCAATACTTTTACTTTTGTTGAAATATTTACAGTGTACACTTTTTTGTATTGGATGTTTAGCTTTATTTTTGCACATTTTAGCAAATAAGCAATACTTTTACTTTTGTTGAAATGTTTACACTTGTTACAGAATATTTCCGTTTTGCACTTTTTTGTATTGGATGTTTATCTTTATTTTTGCACATTTTAAAGCAAAATAAGCAATACTTTTACTTTTGAAATGCTTATACTATTCCAGAATATTAAGATTTGCACTGGATGTTTACTTTTATATTTGCACATTAAAAAGCAAATAAGCTACTTTTAATTTTGTTAAATGTTAAAAGTTTTAAATGTTTACATTGTTACAGAATATTTTGTCATGTTGTTGTCAATGTTGACTGAGTGGCCATACTTTTTTTTTTGTAAATAAAAGCCATGCCTTTTGAAAAAACTGGCCTACATTTATTTTTTCCTCTTCATTTTAAATATAAAAAAAAATCGGTAAAAGGAAAAAGAATCTATAGATTAATCGAAAAAATAATCTATAGATTAACCGATTAATCGAAAAAATAATCTATAGATTAATCGATAGAAAAATAATCGTTAGCTGCAGCCCTAGACCTCACCAATACGCTTTTCGGAAGAATGGTGGAAAATTGCTATAAACACACTCCGCAACCTTGTGGACAGCCTTCCCAGAAGAGTTGAAGCTGTAATAGCTGCAAAAGGTCATATTGAACCCTATGGGTTAGGAATGGGATGGCACTTCAACTAAGGCTGAAACGACGCGTCGACGTAGTCGACGTCATCGGTTACGTAAATACGTCGACGCCGTTTTTGTGCGTCAGCGCGTCGCATATTTACGTCACTCTACTTTACTGTCATGGCGGAGCGCAAAGCAGACGATGCGAGCGAGGGGAAAAAAGCACGCCAAAAGTCGTCAAAAGTGTGGGAGTATTTCAATAAACGGCCTAATAATGTTGTTGTATGCACACTGTGTCGAGCGGAAATGGCCTATCATAGCAGCACAACGGCTATGAACGAACATTTGAAAAGAAAACCCCCGACAGCGTTCTTGCCATCACCATCAACAAGTCAATCGTCCGCGTGCGTATACGTTGTCATTATTACACAAAAACATGAATGTGTCATTTGTATCTGCGTTGTAAATTCATAAACTAAAGCACCGTTTCGCTCTGAGAGGCGCGTTTGGCGTGCCTGTTCAGTGTTTACAAAGACGCGCTCCTCTTTAACGCTGTGGAGAGGCGGCGGCGGCGAGCGAGCGGCGAGGCGGGGCGCGCCGGGAGCGACACCGCAATCGTGCCCAGGTGCGCGATCCGCGCAGTTGGAAGAGAAAAGACTTTGTGTAAAATGAAAAGATTGTAAACCTGGCAAAGCCGTCTGGCGTTCAGTCTGTCGGTCCTGAAAGAACCCCACGGCACAAGACGTGTCACAAACGCTAACGTTAATTAGTTGTGCAAATACCTTTTACAACATTAACAGTTACATATACTATGTACAAACCAACAATTAACTTTCACTTTAATCATACTATCATTGTTGTGTTATTAAGCAAAATAAGCAATACTTTTACTTTTGTTGAAATGTTTACACTGTACACTTTTTTGTATTGGATGTTTAGCTTTATTTTTGCACATTTTAGCAAATAAGCAATACTTTTACTTTTGTTGAAATGTTTACACTTGTTACAGAATATTTCCGTTTTGCACTTTTTTGTATTGGATGTTTATCTTTATTTTTGCACATTTTAAAGCAAAATAAGCAATACTTTTACTTTTGAAATGCTTATACTATTCCAGAATATTAAGATTTGCACTGGATGTTTACTTTTATATTTGCACATTAAAAAGCAAATAAGCTACTTTTAATTTTGTTAAATGTTAAAAGTTTTAAATGTTTACATTGTTACAGAATATTTTGTCATGTTGTTGTCAATGTTGACTGAGTGGCCATACTTTTTTTTTTGTAAATAAAAGCCATGCCTTTTGAAAAAACTGGCCTACATTTATTTTTTCCTCTTCATTTTAAATATAAAAAAAAATCGGTAAAAGGAAAAAGAATCTATAGATTAATCGAAAAAATAATCTATAGATTAACCGATTAATCGAAAAAATAATCTATAGATTAATCGATAGAAAAATAATCGTTAGCTGCAGCCCTAGACCTCACCAATACGCTTTTCGGAAGAATGGTGGAAAATTGCTATAAACACACTCCGCAACCTTGTGGACAGCCTTCCCAGAAGAGTTGAAGCTGTAATAGCTGCAAAAGGTCATATTGAACCCTATGGGTTAGGAATGGGATGGCACTTCAACTAAGGCTGAAACGACGCGTCGACGTAGTCGACGTCATCGGTTACGTAAATACGTCGACGCCGTTTTTGTGCGTCAGCGCGTCGCATATTTACGTCACTCTACTTTACTGTCATGGCGGAGCGCAAAGCAGACGATGCGAGCGAGGGGAAAAAAGCACGCCAAAAGTCGTCAAAAGTGTGGGAGTATTTCAATAAACGGCCTAATAATGTTGTTGTATGCACACTGTGTCGAGCGGAAATGGCCTATCATAGCAGCACAACGGCTATGAACGAACATTTGAAAAGAAAACCCCCGACAGCGTTCTTGCCATCACCATCAACAAGTCAATCGTCCGCGTGCGTATACGTTGTCATTATTACACAAAAACATGAATGTGTCATTTGTATCTGCGTTGTAAATTCATAAACTAAAGCACCGTTTCGCTCTGAGAGGCGCGTTTGGCGTGCCTGTTCAGTGTTTACAAAGACGCGCTCCTCTTTAACGCTGTGGAGAGGCGGCGGCGGCGAGCGAGCGGCGAGGCGGGGCGCGCCGGGAGCGACACCGCAATCGTGCCCAGGTGCGCGATCCGCGCAGTTGGAAGAGAAAAGACTTTGTGTAAAATGAAAAGATTGTAAACCTGGCAAAGCCGTCTGGCGTTCAGTCTGTCGGTCCTGAAAGAACCCCACGGCACAAGACGTGTCACAAACGCTAACGTTAATTAGTTGTGCAAATACCTTTTACAACATTAACAGTTACATATACTATGTACAAACCAACAATTAACTTTCACTTTAATCATACTATCATTGTTGTGTTATTAAGCAAAATAAGCAATACTTTTACTTTTGTTGAAATGTTTACACTGTACACTTTTTTGTATTGGATGTTTAGCTTTATTTTTGCACATTTTAGCAAATAAGCAATACTTTTACTTTTGTTGAAATGTTTACACTTGTTACAGAATATTTCCGTTTTGCACTTTTTTGTATTGGATGTTTATCTTTATTTTTGCACATTTTAAAGCAAAATAAGCAATACTTTTACTTTTGAAATGCTTATACTATTCCAGAATATTAAGATTTGCCCTGGATGTTTACTTTTATATTTGCACATTAAAAAGCAAATAAGCTACTTTTAATTTTGTTAAATGTTAAAAGTTTTAAATGTTTACATTGTTACAGAATATTTTGTCATGTTGTTGTCAATGTTGACTGAGTGGCCATACTTTTTTTTTTGTAAATAAAAGCCATGCCTTTTGAAAAAACTGGCCTACATTTATTTTTTCCTCTTCATTTTAAATATAAAAAAAAAATCGGTAAAAGGAAAAAGAATCTATAGATTAATCGAAAAAATAATCTATAGATTAACCGATTAATCGAAAAAATAATCTATAGATTAATCGATAGAAAAATAATCGTTAGCTGCAGCCCTATATAGAACCCTATGGGTTAGGAATGGGATGGCACTTCAACTTCATATGTGAGTCTGTTTAATGCCGAGAACATACTCCAGTAGATAAAAAAAACGGGCTTCTGTTTAGCTCACATTCCACTGAGCATCTTTGCCAACGTGACCTGACAACAACGCCAAATAAAAAATAAAAAAAAAAGGTGCGAGGAGGCTCTTACATCACAGTGTCGTGTGGCCCCGAGACAAAGTGGGCGAGCGACGTCTGCAATGACGTCACGCGGACTCAGCGCTCCGCTCCCAGGCATGAATGTTACAGGGGAATGCACTTAAAAAAAATGAATGTCTGGGACATATTTTAACTTAGAGGACTCTCCTCATCCTCTCAAGAGCAGTTTAGGACTGAATGGGATGCTCTCTCTCTCTCTCTCTCTCTCTCAGCCATCATACTGTTTGTTAACATGACTATAATCATGGTTATTCCAATCAATAATGCAAATAAACTAGGGCTGCAGCTAACGATTATTTTTCTATCGATTAATCTATAGATTATTTTTTCGATTAATCGGTTAATCTATAGATTATTTTTTCAATTAATCTATAGAATATTTTTCTTTTTACCGATTTTTTTTTTTATTTAAAATGAAGAGGAAAAAATAAATGTAGGCCAGTTTTTTCAAAAGGCATGGCTTTTATTTACAAAAAAAAAAAGGTATGGCCACTCAGTCAACATTGACAACAACATGACAAAATATTCTGTAACAATGTAAACATTTAAAACTTTTAACATTTAACAAAATTAAAAGTAGCTTATTTGCTTTTTAATGTGCAAATATAAAAGTAAACATCCAGTGCAAATCTTAATATTCTGGAATAGTATAAGCATTTCAAAAGTAAAAGTATTGCTTATTTTGCTTTAAAATGTGCTAAAATAAAGATAAACATCCAATACAAAAAAGTGCAAAACGGAAATATTCTGTAACAATGTAAACATTTAAAACTTTTAACATTTAACAAAATTAAAAGTAGCTTATTTGCTTTTTAATGTGCAAATATAAAAGTAAACATCCAGTGCAAATTTTAATATTCTGGAATAGTATAAGCATTTAAAAAGTAAAAGTATTGCATATTTTGCTTTAAAATGTGCTAAAATAAAGATAAACATCCAATACAAAAAAGTGCAAAACGGAAATATTCTGTAACAAGTGTAAACATTTCAACAAAAGTAAAAGTATTGCTTATTTGCTAAAATGTGCAAAAATAAAGCTAAACATCCAATACAAAAAAGTGTACAGTGTAAACATTTCAACAAAAGTAAAAGTATTGCTTATTTTGCTTAATAACACAACAATGATAGTATGATTAAAGTGAAAGTTAATTGTTGGTTTGTACATAGTATATGTAACTGTTAATGTTGTAAAAGGTATTTGCACAACTAATTAACGTTAGCGTTTGTGACACGTCTTGTGCCGTGGGGTTCTTTCAGGACCGACAGACTGAATGCCAGACGGCTTTGCCAGGTTTACAATCTTTTAATTTTACACAAAGTCTTTTCTCTTCCAACTCTTTTCTCTTTCTTTCCTCGCTTTTCAGCTCCTCTTCCTCGCTCGCTCGTCGTCCCCTGTCTCTTGCGGCGTCGCTCCCGGCGCGCCCCGCCTCGCCGCTCGCTCGCCGCCGCCGCCTCTCCACAGCGTTAAAGAGGAGCGCGTCTTTGTAAACACTGAACAGGCACGCCAAACGCGCCTCTCAGAGCAAACGGTGCTTTAGTTTATGAATTTACAACGCAGATACAAATGACACATTCATGTTTTTGTGTAATAATGACAACGTATACGCACACGGACCATTGACTTGTTGATGGTGATGGCAAGAACGCTGTCGGGGGTTTTCTTTTCAAATATTCCTTCATAGCCGTTGTGCTGCTATGATAGGCCATTTCCGCTCGACACAGTGTGCATACAACAACATTATTAGGCCGTTTATTGAAATACTCCCACACTTTTGACGACTTTTGGCGTGCTTTTTTCCCCTCGCTCGCATCGTCTGCTTTGCGCTCCGCCATGACAGTAGTGTGACGTAAATATGCGACGCGCCGACGCACAAAAACGGCGTCAACGTATTTACGTAACCGATGACGTCGACTACGTCGACGCGTCGTTTCAGCCTTAAAATAAACAATACTGTGCACGCAGCGAGTCAAGCCACTGTAACTTTTTACTTGGAAACCCCCCCCCCCCACAAAAAAAAACACCAAAAAAAAACCCACATCTATTTTAGCAGCAGGTTTGGGGTCTCCGGGCAGCAGAGGAAGTGGGCAGAAAGAGGGAAAGAAAGAGGGAGAATGGCTTAGTAATTATTTTGGAGGTCCGGATCCTCGCAGGGAATGATTGGCGTTTAATGAAAAAGCTCTCAGGGTGTCAATCCTGTGAGATGAGGTCATGCGGTCACAGGTTAAAAGTGTGTGAACGTTGAATTAAAAAAAAGCGGGGACAAGTTGTGAACGTCTCCGCCACGCTGTGGGCAAAAAGAAGCCGGCATGCAGACCTGACTCATTTGATGTCGTAAATTGGTGAAAAATGGCCAACATTTCATATTTTTCACCTTTTTGCTTATTAAACACACCTCATGTCACAGCTAAATAGTCCCTCTTCACACCGGAGGACCACCAAAATGTAATATTTTATTTTGCACCACCACTAGAAACCAAATTACTTATTTATTTATTTTATTTGTATTTTTTAAATAATGAAAAAAATAAAAAAAAAAATAAATAGCGTGTTCAGGGAATGCACGGAAACAACCATAATTTACACTTAGACTTCCTTTTTATTGTCATTCAAATTTGAACTTTACAGTACAGATAGCAACGGATTTTTGTTGCATTAGCTCATGGTAGTGCAGGTGAAAAATGGCCAACATTTCATATTTTTCACCTTTTTGCTTATTAAACACACCTCATGTCACAACTAAATAGTCCCTCTTCACACCGCAGGACCACCAAAATGTAATATTTTATTTTGCACCACCACTAGAAACCAAATGACTTATTTATTTATTTATTTATTTTTTTTTAAATAATGAAAAAGATTTAAAAAAATAAATAGTGTGTTCAGGGAATGCACGGAAACAACCATAATTTAGACTTAGACTTCCTTTTTACTGTCATTCAAATTTGAACTTTACAGTACAGATAACAACGGATTTTTGTTGCATTAGCTCATGGTAGTGCAGGTGAAAAATGGCCAACATTTCATATTTTTCACCTTTTTGCTTATTAAACACACCTCATGTCACAACTAAATAGTCCCTCTTCACACCGCAGGACCACCAAAGTGTAATATTTTATTTTGCACCACCACTAGAAACCAAATGACTTATTTATTTATTTTTTTTATTTTTTTTAAATAATGAAAAAAATTTAAAAAAAATAAATAGCGTGTTCAGGGAATGCACGGAAACAACCATAATTTAGACTTAGACTTCCTTTTTACTGTCATTCAAATTTGAACTTTACAGTAGAGATAACAACGGATTTTTGTTGCATTAGCTCATGGTAGTGCAGGTGAAAAATGGCCAACATTTCATATTTTTCACCTTTTTGCTTATTAAACACACCTCATGTCACAACTAAATAGTCCCTCTTCACACCGCAGGACCACCAAAATGTAATATTTTATTTTGCACCACCACTAGAAACCAAATTACTTTTTTTTTTTTTTTTTTTTTTTTTTTTTTTAAATAATGAAAAAAAAAAAAAAAAAAAAAAAAAATAGTGTGTTCAGGGAATGCACGGAAACAACCATAATTTACACTTAGACTTCCTTTTTACTGTCATTCAAATTTGAACTTTACAGTACAGATAACAACGGGTTTTTGTTGCATTAGCTCATGGTAGTGCAGGTGAAAAATGGCCAACATTTCATATTTGTCACCTTTTTGATTATTAAACACACCTCATGTCACAACTAAATAGTCCCTCTTCACACCACAGGACCACCAAAATGTAATATTTTATTTAGCACCACCACTAGAAACAAAATAACTTTTTTTTTTTTTTTTTTTTTTTTTTTAAATAATGAAAAAAATTTAAAAAAAAATAAATAGCGTGTTCAGGGAATGCACGGAAACAACCATAATTTAGACTTAGACTTCCTTTTTACTGTCATTCAAATTTGAACTTTACAGTACAGATAACAACGGATTTTTGTTGCATTAGCTCATGGTAGTGCAGGTGAAAAATGGCCAACATTTCATATTTTTCACCTTATTGCTTATTAAACACACCTCATGTCACAACTAAATAGTCCCTCTTCACACCGCAGGACCACCAAAATGTAATATTTTATTTTGCACCACCACTAAAAAATTAATTTCTTTTTTTTTTTCTTTTTTTTTTTAAATAATGAAAACATTTTAAAAAAAATAAATAGTGTGTTCAGGGAATGCACGGAAACAACCATAATTTAGACTTAGACTTCCTTTTTATTGTCATTCAAATTTGAACTTTACAGTACAGATAACAACGGATTTTTGTTGCATTAGCTCATGGTAGTGCAGGTGAAAAATGGCCAACATTTCATATTTTTCACCTTTTTGCTTATTAAACACACCTCATGTCACAACTAAATAGTCCCTCTTCACACGGCAGGACCACCAAAATGTAATATTTTATTTTGCACCACCACTAGAAACCAAATTACTTTTTTTTTTTTTTTTTTTTTTTTTTTTTTTAAATAATGAAAACATTTTAAAAAAAAAAAATAGTGTGTTCAGGGAATGCACGGAAACAACCATAATTTAGACTTAGACTTCCTTTTTACTGTCATTCAAATTTGAACTTTACAGTACAGATAACAACGGATTTTTGTTGCATTAGCTCATGGTAGTGCAAGTGAAAAATGGCCAACATTTCATATTTTTCACCTTTTTGCTTATTAAACACACCTCATGTCACAACTAAATAGTCCCTCTTCACACCGCAGGACCACCAAAATGTAATATTTTATTTTGCACCACCACTAGAAACCAAATTACTTTTCTTTTTCTTTTTCTTTTTCTTTTTTTTTTTTAAATAATGAAAACATTTAAAAAAAAATAAATAGTGTGTTCAGGGAATGCACGGAAACAACCATAATTTAGACTTAGACTTCCTTTTTATTGTCATTCAAATTTGAACTTTACAGTACAGATAACAACGGATTTTTGTTGCATTAGCTCATGGTAGTGCAGGTGAAAAATGGCCAACATTTCATATTTTTCACCTTTTTGCTTAATAAACACACCTCATGTCACAACTAAATAGTCCCTCTTCACACCGCAGGACCACCAAAATGTAATATTTTATTTTGCACCACCACTAGAAACCAAATTACTTATTTATTTATTTATTTTTTTTTTTTTAAATAATGAAAAAAATTTAAAAAAAAATAAATAGTGTGTTCAGGGAATGCACGGAAACAACCATAATTTAGACTTAGACTTCCTTTTTACTGTCATTCAAATTTGAACTTTACAGTACAGATAACAACGGATTGTTGTTGCATTAGCTCATGGTAGTGCAGGATAAAAGTTGCATATATACCGTATTTTTCCGATTATAAGTCGCAGTTTTTTTCACAGTTTGCGACTTATACTCTGGAGCGACTTATGTGTGAAATTATTAACACATTACCGTAAAATATCAAATAATATTCGAGGAAGAGGATTTCATGGGATTTAGCGATTAGGAGTGACAGATTGTATAGCATGTTCTATATGTTATAGTTATTTGAATGACTCTTACCATAATATGTTACGTTAACATACCAGTTGCTTATTTATGCCTCATATAACGTACACTTATTCAGCCTGTTGTTCACTATTCTTCATTTATTTTAAATTGCCTTTCAAATGTCTATTCTTGCTGTTGGCTTTTATCAAATACATTTCCCCCAAAAATGGGACTTATACTCCAGTGCGGCTTATATATGTTTTTTTCCTTCTTTATTATGCATTTTCGGCCGGTGCGACTTATACTCCGAAAAATCCGGTAAATAAATAGATTACTGTACAGATAAACATATTGCACTTTTGCATATGCATCCATGTTATATTGTCTTTATATTCTAGCCACTTTTTCCATTTTTGGGGTGACATCTTTGATATCTTAATGGGGGGAAAAAAGTACTTTTACTATTTGTTTCTTTTTGTAAAACAGTTCATTTCAAACATCCATGCATGATCATAATAATAATATGTTTTAACACACCGACTTGTTCACCGTTGCAGACAATCATCAGCAGGCTTCATTTAGGGCAGCTGTGGTGATGTTCACTATTCAAACTGTCAACACAATCTCCTGCTAAATCGTCATTAAATGATGTGCAGTGAGAGTTTATGCACATATGGACACCCCTGCTTTAAATGGAAATAGGTCCGTTATAGCTGTCGCTGGCATTTCCTGCAGGTTGCCATGACAATATCACTCACTGCCCACGCAGGCTCCATCTAGTGGTATGCTACTTAGATGAAATACTCAAAACACAGTGTTACTGTTCAAACTGTAACACTACTGTATTTTAATGTTGTCATTATGCTGGTACTTAATGAATACTTAGGTCTACTACACTACTGTATGTTAATGTTGTCATTATGGTGGTACTTAATGAATACTTAGGTCTACTACACTGCTGTATTTTAATGTTGTCATTATGGTGGTACTTAATGAATACTTAGGTCTACTACACTACTGTATTTAATGTTGTCATTATGGTGGGACTTAATGAATACTTAGGTCTACTACACTATTGTATTTAATGTTGTCATTGTGGTGGTACTTAATGAATACTTAGGTTTACTACGCTACTGTATTTTAATGTTGTCATTATGGTGGTACTTAGTGAATACTTAGGTCTACTACACTACTGTATTTAATGTTGTCATTATGGTGGTACTTAATGAATACTTAGGTCTACTGCACTACTGTATTTAATGTTGTCATTATGGTGGTACTTAATGAATACTTAGGTCTACTACACTATTGTATTTAATGATGTCATTATGGTGGTACTTAATGAATACTTAGGTCTACTACACTACTGTATTTTAATGTTGTCATTATGGTGGTACTTGATGAATACTTAGGTCTACTACACTACTGTATTCAATGTTGTCATTATGGTGGTACCTAACGAATACTTAGGTCTAATACACTACTGTATTTTAATGTTGTCATTATGGTGGTACTATTTATGATTTTCAGTCTTAACCCTAACCGTGTTTGTAATGCTTAAATAATGACTTTTTATCCGTCACAAGGTGCTCAAATCATTGTGTGCGTTTAGGTGTCCTTGGCACGGCCTGATTGTAAAACTAGAACCCACTTTTTGTGCATGTCACCTTTTTGCTTTGAAGTTAAAAGAGAAAGAAAGATGACTTGAGAAAGTGCGCGCGCAGCATTTGGCGCTAATGGACTAATTGGCGGGACTGACAGGTAGTACAGGTAGTTGGCGGGACTTACAGGTAGTACGGGTAATTGGCGGGACTTACAGGTAGCTGCCGCTGGTGAGGATGAGGAAGATCTGCGGGTAGTAGACTGACAGCAGCACGCTGCGCGACGAGAAGAGGATCATGATGACATGGAGGTGCGGGATAAGGCCAGATGGAGAAAACGCACACTTTCTCCACCCCCCACCCCCCCAAAAAAAAAAAAAAAAAAAAAAAAAAAAAAAAGTCCCTTTAGTTCCAAATGAGTCCCTCCGCGTCACGTCTACGCCGCTCCGAGGTGCCGTGGCCGTGTGTGCGAGGCCGGGGCCGGGCTGGGCTCTGACATGTCTCCGCTGCAGCGCTCCGTGATAGTGGTGCTGCGTTCAGGGACCGCGCATGGCAGCAGGAAAAGTGGCTGCGCTGCCATTGGGCGGCCGGAGACGACGACTGCAGTCCGCCCACTTTGACAATAGGGGAGGCGGGGAGGAGGGGGCACTGATCCCGGGTTTCATTCATCATCACCCGCCGCCTCCCCTCCGAATATCAACAAACAGTCATCACAGTGCAAAAAAAAAAAAGTAGGGGAGGGGGGAGGGGGGGATCAGCACATTTTTTTGGGCAGGATGAGTCCACAAGTTGGTGTTATATGCAAGCTTTGGACCGGAATATGGCAAATATTCTTATAGCACCAGAACGCTGGAATATCCCACACTGACTAGGTCTTCAAAGGGGTCTTGCAATGTGATTATTGTAGTATTAGTGCACTCTTGTCAAGATATATAGCACTCAAAAAAAAAAAAAAAAAAAAAAAAAATAACAATAATAATAATAAAATTAAATTAAAAAAAATTTATAAAATAAAAAAATACAAATAAAAAAATAAAATAAAATAAAAAAATAAATTAAATAAAAGACATACAGCACTCAAACGTGTGTGTGTGTGTGTGTGTGAGCAGGCCCGGCCCTAACCAATCTGGCGCCCTAGGCAAGATTTTAGGTGGCGCCCCCCCCACCTCGGCAGTGAAGTGTATATACTCACAAGAAACCGAAAAGCTTTGTCTTTGACCTTTTTTTTTTTTACTTACAACTATACCTAATATATAAAGGGGTGGAAAAGTGACTATTACCTGCAGGGCAAACATTAGCTAACCAGAAGGCAATAACAATGTAAACAAAAAACACCTGCTTAAAAGATCTAATACAAATGTCCCTGAGGAATGTAAGGTGGGAGTACAGTAATTACCTAACGTTACATTATTATTTTCCATAACAATTTAGCCCCCTCCACAATATTAACCCGACGTTAAAACAGAACTAGCTATTTATTGATTAGCAATTGCCGAATCATGTAACATTAGCTTCATGCTAAAAAGCCAGGTTACTATCACATTCTGTAACAGACAAATAATTTCATGTAGGCTAACGTTACCTACCTGCTAACTCTGTCTTTTCTCGTTTCTCCTCCTCTTCTTTTCTCTTTTTTCTTCCCTGGGCACCTGACAGTTTTGGCCGTTTTGACATCTTGTGTTGATTTTTTGATGTGGTGACGTCCAAAAAGAGTCATGATACGGGAAGGGAGGGGGCGCACTGTGCGGGGGAGGGGGGGGGGGGGAGGGGTGGATGGGGGCGTAATTTTGTAACAAATAATATTTCTATTAAATAGGCTTTACTTTGCATTTTAATTAACGTGGGATTATTTTTTGTATTTAGAAATAATAGTACCAACTTTTTTTTTTTTTTTTTTTCTCCAACATTTGTGGCACTGGCGTGGCGCCCCCTGATGGACGGCGCCCTTAGCATTTGCCTATACGGCCTATGCCACGGGCCGGCCCTGTGTGTGAGTGTGTGTGTGTGAGTGTGTGTGTGTGTGTGTGTGTGTGTGTGTGTGTGTGTGTGTGTGTGTGTGTGTGTGTGTGTGTGTGTGTTGCTACGGGGCTGTCAGTCAACACCTGCAGGCTCCAGTCGACGTAAATGAAGAGGGTACAATGAAAGATTTAGTGAGAGTAAAAAGGGGATGGAAGGAATGAGCTAAATGGCTGGGCTTAGTAAACACACACACACACACACACATTCTCACACACACACACACACTCACACAAACTGGAGTTTTACTACTAACTATATGGTAAACACAATATGAGTAAGATTGTAAACTGAGCACTATTCCCTAATGTAGTGTCCAATATGAGTATTTCAAGCACAACAGGTGTTTATTAGGGCCCGCATGGCCCATTGTATAAGGACTCCCTTTGGAGTCCTTATACAATGGGACATAAGGACCTATTGAATTTGTAAGGTTTTATTCTTTATTCTTTATTCTTCCGCCGCCACATTAAACTGTAATTTGACCTACTTAACATGCTTCAAAACTCACCATATTTGACCCACCCATCAGGACCTGCGAAAATTACCTTTTTTTAAAAAAACCGAACCCCAAAACTCAAAATTGCGCTCTAGCGCCCCCTAGGAAAAAAAAAACTAGACTGCCTATATCTCCCACTAGGAAGATCGGAGAGACATGAAACAAAAACCTGTATGTAGGTCTGACTTAGACCTAGTTTTCATAACTGTATATCATCGGGCAGAAATCAACAGGAAGTTGGCAATTCCCCCTTCAAGACAAAAAAAGTACTAAAAACAGTCACTTTTGCCTCTTTGAGCTGTAATTTGACCCCCTTAACACGCTTCAAAACTCACCAAACTGAACGCACACATCAGGACTGGCAAAAATTGCGATCTAATAAAAAAACCTAACCCCAAATCTCAAAATTGTGCTCTAGCGCAATTTTTTAATGAAACGCACAAAAAACTGCTCCTCGGATGAAAAAACTGACAAAACTGCCTGTAACTCCCACTGGGAAGGTCGGAGAGACATGAAACAAAAACCTCTATGTAGGGCTCACTTAGACCTACATTTCATAAATTGACAACCCCCAGCAAAAATCAACAGGAAGTTTGCTATTCCCCCTTCAAAACAATTTTTTTGTAAAAACCGGTCACCTTCCTTCAAAAACTATCTCCTCTGAGCGCGTTTGTCGTTTCGGCTTCAAACTAACACAGGAGAGAGATTAAACCCTTGTGAATAAAATAACAGAACAGTGTTTTAATACCTGCTCTGGTTTTGATTTTATGACCCTTCAAAGACCCGCTGCGCTGATGCTGCTGTTTTTTTAAGATGGCTGCTTAAAAGCAGGAAGCACCAACGTGCCCACACAATGCAGACAAGGTAGGTACACTAGACAAAAGTCTTGGGACATTTAGGCCGAAAACTGGACAAAAGTATTGGGACATTTAGGCCGAAAACTGGACAAAAGTATTGGGACACTTAGGCCGAAAACTGGACAAAAGTATTGGGACACTTGGGCCGAAAACTGGACAAAAGTATTGGGACACTTAGGCCGAAAACTGGACAAAAGTATTGGGACACTTGGGACTACAACTTGCCAAAAGTATTGGGACACTTAGGACTACAACTTGCCAAAAGTATTGGGACACTTGGGACTAAAACTGGACAAAAGTATTGGGACACTTAGGACTACAACTTGCCAAAAGTATTGGGACACTTGGGACTAAAACTGGACAAAAGTATTGGGACACTTGGGACTACAACTTGCCAAAAGTATTGGGACACTTAGGACTACAACTTGCCAAAAGTATTGGGACACTTGGGACTAAAACTGGACAAAAGTATTGGGACACTTAGGACTACAACTTGCCAAAAGTATTGGGACACTTGGGACTAAAACTGGACAAAAGTATTGGGACACTTAGGACTACAACTTGCCAAAAGTATTGGGACACTTGGGACTAAAACTGGACAAAAGTATTGGGACACTTAGGACTACAACTTGCCAAAAGTATTGGGACACTTGGGACTAAAACTGGACAAAAGTATTGGGACACTTGGGACTACAACTTGCCAAAAGTATTGGGACACTTAGGACTACAACTTGCCAAAAGTATTGGGACACTTGGGACTAAAACTGGACAAAAGTATTGGGACACTTAGGACTAGCACCTGCCAAATACGCGGGCCCGACCAACGCTGCTTGCAGCTTTAATTTTCATTTTGAATTTTTACAAAATAAAGCGAAAGTGTGCTGCAAAATAAAATGCAACTTTAGTTTACAAACCCAACTATGACTGAAATGTGTGGCACTGCCTGTACTTGACCTCGGGGCCCAAATGTTCCACTACAGAGGGGCCCCTGGCCCACTCCAATATTACGGTATTTTCCAGACCATAGGGTGCACCCGATTATAAGGCGTATGTGTGTTTGGGTCCCTTTTTTTCCAGGATCACTAATACCAAAAGTCACATTGTCCCATAGAGTTCTAAAAAAGTTCGTACAGACCACCTCAAAACATTTTTTACAGTTTTTTACCGAATGAGACGCCCAAAATGTACATGAAAATAAAGACTTACAATATGAACTATGAACAATAAAACACTGAATATTAACAACATATAAACATTGCTCCTTTTTACGTGGGATTAACAACATTAACTATGTACAATAAAACACTGAATATTAACAACATATAAACATTGCTCCTTTTTACATGGTGTTAACAACATTAACTATGAACAATAAAACACTGAATAATAACAACAAATGAACATCGCTCCTCTTTTACGTGGTGTTAACAACATTAACTATGAACAATGAAACACTGAATATTAACAACATATGAACATCGCTCCTCTTTTACGTGGGATTAACAATATTAACTATGTACAGTAAAACACTGAATATTAACAACAACAGAACATCGCTCCTTTTTTACATGGGATTTACAATATGAACTATGAACAATAAAACACTGAATAATAACAACATATGAACATCGCTCCTCTTTTACGTGGGATTTACAATATGAACTATGAACAATAAAACACTGAATATTAACAACATATAAACATTGCTCCTTTTTACGTGGGATTAACAACATTAACTATGTACAATAAAACACTGAATATTAACAACATATAAACATTGCTCCTTTTTACATGGTGTTAACAACATTAACTATGAACAATAAAACACTGAATATTAACAACATATAAACATTGCTCCTTTTTACGTGGGATTAACAACATTAACTATGTACAATAAAACACTGAATATTAACAACATATAAACATTGCTCCTTTTTACATGGTGTTAACAACATTAACTATGAACAATAAAACACTGAATAATAACAACAAATGAACATCGCTTCTCTTTTACGTGGTGTTAACAACATTAACTATGAACAATAAAACACTGAATATTAACAACATATGAACATCGCTCCTCTTTTACGTGGGATTAACAATATTAACTATGTACAGTAAAACACTGAATATTAACAACAACAGAACATCGCTCCTTTTTTACATGGGATTTACAATATGAACTATGAACAATAAAACACTGAATAATAACAACATATGAACATCGCTCCTCTTTTACGTGGGATTTACAATATGAACTATGAACAATAAAACACTGAATATTAACAACATATAAACATTGCTCCTTTTTACGTGGGATTAACAACATTAACTATGTACAATAAAACACTGAATATTAACAACATATAAACATTGCTCCTTTTTACATGGTGTTAACAACATTAACTATGAACAATAAAACACTGAATATTAACAACATATAAACATTGCTCCTTTTTACGTGGGATTAACAACATTAACTATGTACAATAAAACACTGAATATTAACAACATATAAACATTGCTCCTTTTTACATGGTGTTAACAACATTAACTATGAACAATAAAACACTGAATAATAACAACAAATGAACATCGCTTCTCTTTTACGTGGTGTTAACAACATTAACTATGAACAATAAAACACTGAATATTAACAACATATGAACATCGCTCCTCTTTTACGTGGGATTAACAATATTAACTATGTAAAGTGAAACACTGAATATTAACAACATAAGAACATCGCTCCTTTTTTACATGGGATTTACAATATGAACTATGAACAATAAAACACTGAATATTAACAACATATAAACATTGCTCCTTTTTACGTGGGATTAACAACATTAACTATGTACAATAAAACACTGAATATTAACAACATATAAACATTGGTCCTTTTTACATGGTGTTAACAACATTAACTATGAACAATAAAACACTGAATAATAACAACAAATGAACATCGCTCCTCTTTTACGTGGTGTTAACAACATTAACTATGAACAATAAAACACTGAATATTAACAACATATGAACATCGCTCCTCTTTTACGTGGGATTAACAATATTAACTATGTACAGTAAAACACTGAATATTAACAACATATGAACATCGCTCCTTTTTTACATGGGATTTACAATATGAACTATGAACAATAAAACACTGAATAATAACAACATATGAACATCGCTCCTCTTTTACGTGGGATTTACAATTTTAACTATGAACAAAAAAACACTGAATATTAACAACATATGAACATCGCTCTTCTTTTACGCGGGATTTACAATATTAACCATTAACAATAAAACACTGAATATTAACAACATATGAACATTGCTCCTTTTTACGTGGGATTAACAACATTAACAATGAACAATAAAACACTGAATATTAACAACATATGAACATCGCTCCTCTTTTACGTGGGATTAACAATATTAACTATGTACAATAAAACACTGAATATTAACAACATATGAACATTGCTCCTCTTTTATGTTGGATTTACAATATGAACTATGAACAATAAAACACTGAATAATAACAACATATGAACATCGCTCCTCTTTTACGTGGGATTAACAATATTAACTATGAACCATAAAACACTGAATAATAACAACATATGAACATCGCTCCTCTATTACGTGGGATTAACAACATTAACTATGAACCATAAAACACTGAATATTAACAACATATGAACATCGCTCCTTTTTTACATGGGATTTACAATATGAACTATGAACAATAAAACACTGAATAATAACAACATATGAACATCGCTCCTCTTTTACGTGGGATTTACAATTTTAACTATGAACAATAAAACACTGAATATTAACAACATATGAACATCGCTCCTCTTTTACGTGGGATTAACAACATTAACCATTAACAATAAAACACTGAATAATAACAACATATGAACATCGCTCCTTTTTACATGGGATTAACAATATTAACTATGAACAATAAAACACTGAATAATAACAACAAATGAACATCGCTTCTCTTTTACATGGGATTAACAATATTAACCATTAACAATAAAACACTGAATAATAACAACATATGAACATCGCTCCTCTTTTACGTGAGATTAACAACATTAACTATGAACAATAAAACACTGAATATTAACAACATATGAACATCGTTCCTCTTTTACGTGGGATTAACAATATTAACCATTAACAATAAAACACTGAATAATAACAACATATGAAAATCGCTCCTCTTTTACGTGGGATTAACAACATTAACTATGAACAATAAAACACTGAATATTAACAACATATAAACATCGCTCCTTTTTACATGGAATTAACAATATTAACTTTGAACAATAAAACACTGAATAATAACAACAAATGAACATCGCTCCTCTTTGACATGGGATTAACAATATTAACTATGAACCATAAAACACTGAATATTAACAACATATGAACATCGCTCCTCTTTTACGTGGGATTTAAAATATTAATTATGAACAATAAAACACTGAATATTAACAACATATGAACATCGCTCCTTTTTACGTGGGATTAACAATATTAACTATGAACAATAAAACACTGAATATTAACAAACTTTGAACATCGCTCTTTTTTTACGTGGGATTAACAATATTAACTATGAACAATAAAACACTGAATACTAACAACATATTTTACTTCCCAGACCAACTCCTCCATAGTTGTGTATATTTTACAATCATGCAAAAATGTAACAAACAGCAAAATATGAATGTGATAAACACCTACAAAATGATATATTATCACGTACAAATCCGTTCCTGACGCAGGTTTTTGGGGCTGGCTGCTCTGTAAACAAGCCCCGCCCACTCTGCTTTTGTTCCTGGTCTGAACTGCTGTGACCTAGATTACTGCAATAAGTCCTATAACACCCAAAAGTGCAGATTTCAACCATTGAGATCATTTCTATAGTTCAAGACTTAAAAACATCTGAATGGCAAATACACTTTTGATGTTAAAGGTGTAAAAAAAATGATGTAGAACGGGGCCGCATGTGGCCCGCGGGCCCTATTTTGCCCAGGTCTGGTCTACATTGACAAGTCAATGTGTCCCCCCCCAGGGGGGCCCGCCCAACTTTTTTCTGTCGACAACCGATGGCAACTATTTACTGCAATACAAGATGTACTTGTGTCCTCAGAGTACTTGTGTACATTGGTGTACTTTGTACTTCCCACCATGGTCCACATTACCAGCGTCTTCCTGGGTGTTCCACGGAGGGAGGGATGAGGAGAAAACAGGTAAAAACTAAGTCTGGGCCAATGGAATGTGGAAATACAACTCTTGTGTGGACTTTCAAAAAAAAACAGCAGGTATGCGTGTCTGCAGGTATAACAAGTGTGCACTCATCATTACGCGCATCACGCGCTCCCACGGGGCGGAACAAAGCCGGAAAACGTCGCGACCGTGGACTTGAGTGGCGTGTGTGAAGGTCAACTCACCCGAGTCTGAGGTAGAGGATGCCCACGCACAGGAACACGCGGTACAAGGTGCAGGTCCGGAGGGGCTTGTGCATGGTCGTTGCCACTCCGTGCGTGGGCCATGCACTGTGGAATCACTAACTAACCTGCTAACTAACCCTTCCACGTGCACACATGGCGACTCTCTCCCGCTGCGCCGAGCTCCTGTGGAACCTGTGGAACCTTCCCCAGGCTGCAGTCCATGGTGCGTGCGCGGCCAGGTGAGATGCTGGAAGGGGTCCACGGTGAGTGGGGGACTAAAAAGCAGCTTTGGAGGAAGTTCCTCCCTTTTTCCGCCTAATTAGGAATCCCGTTGGGTGGGGAAAAAAAACAAAAAAAACGGCACTTTTAAGCGCCTTTTCTATCGCAGCCGCGCAGGTAGGAGTCTCGCACAGGTAAGATAGGAGGGACACGCCCACTCCTCCTCCTCCTCCTCCACGCGTGACTGTGCAGAGAGTGGGGCCGGGCTTACGTAGCGATGATGTTGTCTTTTAAAGCCTTTTATAAACGTGCAACATGAGAGCATTTGTGGCGTCCCTGCGTGGGCTCCAGCACGCCCCACCAGTGGAATGTCACACACACACACACACACTCTGCATGACTAATTGTAATAATGACTAATAGTAATAATAATACTACTGCACGACTGGCGTCAAAATAGGAGAAGTCATGGAGGATGTGTCCGTCACGAGGATGGCGATAAATTATGTGCAAGGCTAGTTCATAAATTAAAACATTAAAAAAATTCGGCTTAAATGTGGCTGACATTTGGAGCACATTTGCACTAAAGTGTGTGTGTGTGTGTGTTTTCATGATTGTGTGCGTGTGTGCATGTGTGTGTGCGTGTGTGTTCATGTGTGTGTTCATGTGTGTGTGCGTGTGTGTGTTCATGTGTGTGTTCGTGTGTGTGTGTGTGTGTTCGTGTGTGTGTGTGTTCCTAAGTGTGTTCAAGTGCATGTGTGTGTTTGTGCATGTGTGTGTGCGCGTGTGTGTGTTCGTGTGTGTGTGTGTGTGTGTGTGTTCGTGTGTGTGTTCATGTGTGTGTTCATGTGTGTGTGCATGTGTGTGTTCATGTGTGTATGCGTGTGTGTGTTCATGTGTGTGTTCGTGTGTGTGTGTGTGTGTGTTCCTAAGTGTGTTCAAGTGCATGTGTGTGTTTGTGCATGTGTGTGTGCGCGTGTGTGTGTGCACGTGTGTGTTCGTGTGTGTGTGTGTGTTCGTGTGGGTGTTCATGTGTGTGTTAATGTGCGTGTGTGTGGGCATGTATGTGTTCATGTGTGTGTGTGTGTTCGTGTGTGTGTGTATGTTCATGTGCATGTGTGTGTGTTTTCATGATTGTGTGTGTGTGTGTGTGTGCATGTGTGTGTGCGTGTGTGTTCATGTGTGTATGCGTGTGTGTTCATGTGTGTGTTTGTGTGTGTGTGTGTGTGTGTTCCTAAGTGTGTTCAAGTGCATGTGTGTGTTTGTGCACGTGTGTTTGTGTGCGTGTGTGTGTTCGTGTGTGTGTGCACGTGTGTGTTCGTTTGTGTGTGTGTGTG